>NW_018165496.1:275950-321796 GCF_001263595.1 Phalaenopsis equestris
ATTTATTTATTTATTTATTTTATCAATTTAATTTATTCAATATGTACCAAATTGTAATGCATCTATGTATTTAATTCCGACTCAATTGGTCCTTTTTATAAATACAAAAGTATGGCTTTTGAAAGAAATACATTTTATTCAAAATGTCAAAATCTAATTAGGTGATCATCATTAATGCAGGCTGTTGTATGCAGAATTCATATACTATATATTTATGGGTAAACTTATTTAGGGGCATTTACGTACATACCCCTCAATTCCTATATATTCACACATCTAGTATCTAAACTTTACCTTTTTTATATTTGTACCACTAGGGGTGTCAAAATGGCTCGTTGTTCGCGAACAGCTCGTGTTCGGCTCGTTCGCTAAGTTAATGAGCCAAACACGAACAATATTTATTCGTTCGTGTTCGGCTCGTTTTGGCTCGAAATGCTACTAAATAATTATATATAAATTTGATGAGTAGTATTTTTAAAAAATTTAATTGACTACAAGGCTACAAAGATTTATAATCAATTAAAAGTATTAATGAAGAAAATAGAATAAAGATTATTAAATTAGATTCAATTGATGTTTTAAATCTTGCCTCAATCTTTAACATCTTATGGTTATGTCATTAGGATTGTTAAAATGCCTCTTTGTTCGTGAACGGCTCGTGTTTGGCTCGCTAAGTAAACGACCCGAACACGCACTATAACCAAGCCGAACACGAGCTAAGCCTAGGCTCGCTCATGTTCGGCTCGTTTACACCCCTATGTACCACCCATATCTTTCATATCACACAAAAAATATCACCATTTATTAAAAAAAAAAAAAAGTGAAATTCACATTTTCATGCATAAGCAATGTGCCATTTATATAAAAATTGCATTTGATAGATATGTAAATATATTAATTGAATGGTGCGTAAACCTTTAATGAATAATTAAAAATTTGTAAACATGTTTCAAGAAAACTTATATTAACTCGCTTAAGTCGCCTAGATAAAGGGGCATCGATTATATGTTTTTACATTGGATAAAAATTGAATGTTGTTGGAACGAAAAATGTCTTGTGGATCACAACTAAAAAGTAGAGCGTAGGACAAAGGAGAAGAATAGAGATAGAAAGAGGAAAGTATAGTGTATTATAACATACTCTAACAATGAATTCAATAATCTTTTTCTTGAAGGAATGCCTCCCATATTTATAAATTATATGAGTGTCTAGTAATATTACACGTTTATCACTATTTTAATAAGGATGGTATAAGTAATTATGACATCTTTACACATTTTCATATTGACAACTGATTTCAGGACCCGTTAATATCTGTAATTGACTTTGGGACCGTTTCATATTCGTAACAATCGGTCGCCTAATAATCGTTCAACTGGCTAGAAGGTTTTCGATTTACCTTTTGAGAGAATCCTCAGTAGAGGCTCTCTTGTCGTTAGGACGAACTTAGACTAGGCTGAGGGTGTATCATTGTAATATGATGGGCATCTCTCCTTGGGATAAGGGGCCTTTATAGAAGATTGGAAAGATATTCAATGCGGAGCCTTTTGGTCTTCTTTGTAAATAATCTCAGATTCAGCTGAGAGAGTTAATTACAAATGGTTGACCCTCATGTCAAGTACACAAATGGTTGTTCCTCAAGTCAGGTGCATAATGCTCTTTTGTTTGGCCATACTTTTGTTCAATCGACCCACTATTTTGACGGAAGAAAATTGCGCTTACATCTTCATCTTCCAACCATCCTCATATAGTTTTTTGGTGTCTTCTTAGTGAAATCCATTGAACTTCCTCAAGATTTGTGCGGTCATATTTTTTATGTACAAATATAAATTTAACCAAAAAAAAGGCAATTACACACAACCCACCCAAAACTTGCTATGTGTAAATTAACACATTTTTTCATCCACTTTTCAAATTCTCATTCAATTATCAAACGACATGATAAAACCTCAACCCATATTTTTTTTTCATTTTTATCAAATTTTCATTATTTTGATCGCGGCAGTCGTAAATATATATCTTCCTTAGTTCAAAAAAAAAAAAATCGTATGATTAATTTATAAATATCAATATTTTAGTTGGTTTGTATGTAATTATCCCCAAAAAAATTATAATCATAGGGCACCACTAGATCTCATATCATCAAGGATGAATGTTATTAAGGTCGGAGTTGTCTAAAGATGAGGAGGTCAGCTCCGTCATTGTGAGAATAGATGAGAGTTTTAGGGCATCCCGACCTTATTTATTTAAAATTTGCCTACTCCGATGAATTTAAAATAAACCAAAATTATATATATCTAGTACCTAAATTAATATTTTATGTCATATAGAAATATTATTATAATTATTTTCAAAATAAAATTTATTTTTATAAACATAAATTAAATTGTATAAATATAAATATAATTTTTTTTTAATTGTCTCATTAATAAATATGTAAATCTCCCTACAATTTTTCTACTGCCGCCCTTCTCCCACTCTTAATTCTCCACCCGTATTGTCTGACCGCGCAGGACCAAATCTGCTCATCGACAGCCTGTGCTCTATTTAACACCCATTCCCGACCGCCGCTACATCCATCAAGCCTACTTCACCGCCCATCCATGGCTTCCATTCCCGCCAAAATACCCACTTTCCTCCTCTCTCTCCTTCTCCTCTTCCCTCACCGCTCGATTGCCGACCACCAATCCCCGGAGCTCTCCCCAGCGCCGGCTCCCTTTCCCGGCGACCTAGCATCAGGCCCCTTCAAAGCCCTCTCCCTCCCATCCCCGCCATCCTCCTCTTCTCCCTTATCAGATCCGTCGCCAGATCTAGCTCCGCATTACTCTCCGTCTTCACCTTTCTCGGCATCTTTCCCCACTCCCGCGGCGGAGCCGGATTCATCTACCTTTTCGACGCCTCCATTCGATCTGATCGACGGGGAAGATCAAAGCGACTTGCAGTCTAGGGCTTCCGAGAACGAGTACAGCTCCGGAGATGGTAGCGGAGGGATGACCGGCGGGAAGAAGGCTTCTGTTGTGATCGCGTCGGTGGCGGGAGTGGCGGTGGTGGGGATGGGAGCTTTGGTTTACAAGAAGAGAAGGGATAACATTCGCCGGGCCAGGTATGGATATGCCACAAGGAGGGATTTGCTGTGAGGTTAATTCATCTCTGTTTCATTTGATGGGTAGAGGCTGTTGGCATTGAACTGGATCTCTAGATCTGATTGATTGATTGAATCGCGATAGTTGAATTCTTTGCTTTCTTCAATATGTATTCATTAGTGGTTCCAGAGTTCCAGATATTGCAGAACATGGATCGTGTGATTCTTTGTTTGATGATTTCAGATTCTGTACTCGGTTCTGGTTTGGAAGAGAATTTGTTTGATGCGTATGTTTCTATGGATTGAATGATGAAACGATAGAGAAATGAGATTTAAGCATTGAACCAAAAATTCTTTGTTAAGATCAATCAGTAACCTCTATGGAGAGCTCAAGGAGAGGTGTGTTAAAACCATTTCAGATTCTGATGACAACCTAATGATTTAGAATTGTCCAAAATATTTGAATTTTGTAAATTTTCGAACTTAAGCCAAAATTTCTGCAATGAATAGAACTTGTATAAAAAATGAATATTTATCAAATTTTATAATTTTTTAAACTGCATGTGCTTTGGGGCACATGCCTTTGCTTCATAGAAGGGTGGAGGTGGGGTTGACTTGTTTGTCATTTTGTGGTGGCTTTTAATCCAATTCTTCCACTTATGGCTTTTAGAGCTGATGTGTAATAAACAACTTTTTATGGAGTACCTCGATGCATTTTTGATAAAATATCTTTAAATTTCAAAATCAGTATTATTTGTGCCTAGATTGTATAACAAGTTCATAGTCAAGCTCATCGCCTCGATCAAAATTTGTTCAATTCAGGTCCAATCAAGCCCAAATCAAATCGTTGAATCATAATTAGAGGTTTTGGATTGTCACTTAAATTGTCAAATGAATTTCAATTTTAACATATTTATAGTTAAATTGAGTGTCTCGACTAGAGAAATGCAGCGAATCCAAGATCGCTAAATCCATGTTATCATAATACTCAAATTCTTTAAAAATCACATGATAAAGTGGGATCGGCATGGACCTACCGATCAGGTGGTTAGAAAAGTTACAAGTTAAAAGATTAAAGTACCCATTCCCAAAATATTATAAATAGATCATCTCTCTTTAGTGAAGTGAGGAAGAAAAGAAGAGAAGTGCAATTCCATAGTCTGTTATAAGAGATGACATGATGAGTATCCACCGGCCTTCGTAGGCATCAACCCTCATCAACCACCATATGTCGGCCACTGTTGACCATTGCCTACCATCCTCACCTATCACTGTCGACTACTTATTGCAACTGTTGTAGTTAAATTATAACTATTGTATCTAATATTGCTATTTGCTTTGTGATGTATAAATATAAATGTAATTTTAGGTGTAAGATTGTAGCCATGTTTCTCTCTATCATGAGAAAAGGGTGCATCATTGTACTTATAAATATTATGGATTACTTAGACTGTGCTAGACCCTGTGATTTTTTTCTTTCTAGGATTATTTCACTTAAAAAAAATTATTGGTTCCTCCAACATCTTTTATCGATCTGTGTGTTGGATCTTTGTGCAACGCTAAAAGGTTAAATTATCACTCTACTACTATGAATTTTCTAACACACAATAGTTTGGAGACGTCTGTCAGAAACAATGTCCAGACTATAGAAGTTTACACCTTTTTAATAACTAACAAATGCAATACATGAGCTTCTCGCTCTAATACTCACTTTTTCAAAGCACAATCTCGAAGTTCGGGACACCAAGCCTCTACTTTGTTTCCCAATTACATACATCACACGAATAATGGATGAATCTCATTCGCAACTCTTTAAGATCGTGTACGAAGAATGTTGGAGTCTCAAAATAAAATCCTCTAACTTTTATGTGCGGTTTGATAACTGATGATATCGCATACTGGAGGAGTATAGGTACCTCAAAATCCATTGATTAGAGGTACACAATTAGCATCTCCTCCAGATATCGATATTCCTCCTCTAGAAGCGATCTCCTGCACATTGTTAGTTCCACACATCAATCTATGTAGTCAAGCCTAAAAGCAAACCTTCAACATGTGCAAAGAGCTTAGCTCAACTCACGTAATTATTGACAAGTTGCCACATCTAATGCAAGAAGAGTTAAGGGATATAAGTTATTTCTTTGCTCGATGTAATTTTCAAAAGTCTTCTCCTTTGGTTGTGATCGTCGTCAACACCCTTTTTCAATATGGTTTAAAGCTCCCAAGCATTGATTCTTATGATAGGACGTCTAACCCATAAGAACATGTTGCCCGAACTTTTCCTGCTACTCTTAAAGGCCAAGCGTGTATTTGGTTTTATTCACTTATAGAGGGGAGTTTCACATTCATTTCTTGCCGAGATTTGATATCAAGTCACAAGTGCTTGCTAATTTTGTGGTTGAATGTACAATTCCTACTCTTGTTGAGTAATTCATTTCCTCCTCAAAATCTTCCTAGTGGACTACGGACGTCGATAGAACCTTAGGGAGTTTTGGAGTTAGAGCTGGAGTCTTGCTTATTTCTTGGAAACGATATATTTTGTAATATGGCCTTTGTCTGAAATTTCCTGCAATGAATAAATATTTTTTATGAAACCCTCATTGTCGGATTAAGGCTCGTCATCGATTATGAAGTTCAAGATATAATTATTTATATTGATTCTTAGTTTATAGTTTCTCAAGTGGAATGAGACTTCAATGTTCATAATTCACAGTATGAATAATATATTGACTTGTGTAAAAATGAACAATGAACGTATTACAACAATAATAGTGCATATAATTTATGTCATCAAATTTATAATATACAAGTCAAGTGTTCTGACTAACCATATGAGTTGTTTTCTTTATTTCAATTATTATAGATCATGTACCATATAATATTATATATTATCAATAAAAAACAATCATATGGTATAGTGTGCTAGTCATCATCCTTAGTTCTTCAACACTCATAGAATATCATATTCACCATTTATAAGTCTCAATTTATACAAGGTTTATATTACTATTCCCATTATAGGAAAGCCCATTAGTCCACCCCTCCACATAGGTTATCATATCTCCACTAACTTGAACCATAGAACTGATTTTTCTCATGTAAATAAATTTAATAAAATATATCATACTTAGTAGCTACCTCATCATATCAAGCACATTATATATGAAGTTTGCATATAAATCAAAATAGTGTGGTTCACATGATATAATAATATGTTCAATATATATGATAAAAAAAAAATTATAATGAGGCCACACATAATATCTTTTGTATTTGCAAGTCACTACAATATTTTTATCAAAATTTAAAATAAATTTATATAACTTAAATTAGAAAAAATGCTTAAAAAATAATATAATAATATGTTCAATATATATGATAAAAAAAATATCATAATGATGCCACACATAATATCTTTTGTGTTTGTAAGTCACTACAATATTTTTATCAAATTTTAAAATAAATTTATATAACTCAAATTAGAAAGCATGCTTAAAAAATAAAAAATATCAAACAAAGATTCAATATAATTATGTCGGTACATCTAAAATAGTTCAAATGATAACATATTAAAAATCAAATAATAAAAATTTTCCAAAATATGCCAAGTATTAAAATTTTTACAAGTATTGGACAAATAATTTTTTTTAAAAATACATAAAAGATTGAAAATGTTAAAATTAGAGGTAGTTTAGCAGTTACCGACATTGAGATGGTCAACTTTTTTAGTTGGTATGTCAGACTAAGGGCCCATTTGGGGCAGCTTATAAGTGCGAGGGCGTTTTTGAAAATATCGCGGTACCGTTTGGATCGCGCGGTTTTCTTGCTTATCTGAAAACGCGGTTCCATTTTTTCACTAAACACCGGCCTCGGGTCGACCCCCAGCGTGCTGCATTTCAGGATAAGTTGTTTATCATAAAACGCACAAACTGCCTCAAACACACCATAAATTGACCATGTTATCTCAACAAATTAAGCTTCTTCTTTCTTTCTCCCTCATTTTCTCTCTTATTTCATGTTTTGGAGAAAAAAACAAATGTCGTTTAAAGATTATGAAATGGGTTTAAGTGGATATTCTACGGAAATGTTCCTTGGTATGTTTGTAAATACAAGAAATACTCGGTTTTAATTATAAACTTACATAAATTTTATTATATCTTTAAATTCATAACTCAAAAATGTGGCGAAGGCTATTTATAAATCAGGCTTATATCTAGTTCATAAAATTATTTAAAGATTATGGCTAAAAGTTTAATGGTCACTTAGATTAACTTTTATTCTTTTTTTTTTTTAATTTTATTTGTTTATATTTCACTTTTAAAATAAAATATATTTATTAGTGGTGGGATTTTTAATAAATCCCCAGGACTTTTTAATATTGCTTTGAGTACTTTTAAAAAGAAGTTTATTTATTTTTAAAATTAAAAAAAATACTTAAAATGTTATCTTCCCAAAAAAAAAATTTTTTTTAAAAAAAAAAAAAAACCAAAAAAAAAAAAAGTTCCAAACAAGCCCTTAATTTGTGAATTTTCAAGTTAATTTCTTTTTAGCTTTTAGTAAATCACATATAAAATATTTTAAAGATGAAAATAATTTTATACATCTTAGTTGATATATATATATATGTGTGTGTGTATATATATACTACAAGAGGATTCCCCACTAAAAACCCTAAAGATTTCAGAACCTTCTTGTTTAAGAATGATTAAACAGAAGGTTCTAGAATTAAAAAAGTAGTTGATTATACCTATCCAAGAAAGAAATAAACAAGGTATAACAACGGAAGAAAGTAGTCTAGTCCATGAAAGACATGAACACACTACCGATGTTTGAAAACAAAATTATCAGATCAAAGATGGTGAGAGGAACTAATCCATAGTAGAGTCACTAGAATTTGTCGATTGGAATTTTGGGTCGGGCAATTTGAAAAATATGTTTAATGCAATATATGTATGTAATTTTGAAAAGTAATGTTTTGATTTTGGAAAATATGGGGCCGAAAATATCTCAAATATCAATAGTCAAAATAATCGAACACAATATCACGAGTAATACACTATCCCGAGAGATAGCTATACTACTTGACAGCGGGCTCGATTATAAAAACTAAATAGTTTATGATATATGTTTGGTCTACAAACATTTTATGTATGATCGATAAGTACCTCTAACTAATATAAAGATTATATATGGTTTATTTTACCTAATTTCTTAATTCCCTATTGATGCAAGTCCCCATAATTAATTACATCTCAAATGACCGAAGTCACTTAAGAAAACTCTCGATTAAGATAAATGGTTTTGTCTTCAAAATTTTAAAGCTTAGGGTTTCAAAATCGGGCATGGAAAATAAAATGGGAAAGGACCAAATAGGAACAATAATTCCAGGAGTCATAAGAGTGAAAGGTAGGGAATTTCATAGATCCTGAAGAGAATCTAACGAGTTCCCAAACTATCATATTGTTTGGCTTTACATTTTGAGAGTGAAGTCATTTGTTGTTTCAATACTATCAATGTTATTGGTTAAGGCTTACACTTGCATAATACTCAATCATGAAAATAACCTACAAATATAGGAGGGTTAACATCATACCAAACAACTACCTCAGAGCCTAAAGAGACTTAGAAATAATGCTGCATGATAGGGCCTTACAGGAGCCTAAAGATAGAGTGAGGATTTACTTCGTGCTAGATGGAAAACCTCGAAGTACTATGGGTTATGTTTTTAAAGTAAGGAGAGGTTTAGTTGATGTAGATCTGTTATAGTCTTGATTCGTCGACAGAAGTCTTTTGTCGTTCGTTTGCATCTTCATCATGCTGCCCAAAAGTATGCTCAAGTTTCCATGTCGTAGCGATTATGGGTTTAAAGTTTATGTGTGAACATGCAATTGTTGAGTTATGGCCCATCGTAGTGTGGCTCCTAGCATGTTTTCTAATGTTATCTACTATAAGGGCCTTACATGTACAATAATAAAAAATAGATGTAAAAGCAATAAATAAAGTGCAGTACAAAAGCATTAAAATGCGATAAATTTAAAATAAAAATGTGTAACGGGGATTCTTGCCACTGCTGCAAGTTTAGTACGACATAATATATTATTGTGCACAAAATTTAATCAAATTGTAAGAAAACATGAGGAGAACTTAAATAAGTCACAAGAAAGTCCAAGCGAATAAAAAAAAACGTAATGTCACATAGAGAAGATCGATGTTGGGTATAAGAAAATAAGTTTGGAGTGGACTCAGAGTTGGGTTGTGTGCTTTAAATCCAACTTTGGATAGAAGCTATAAACCAAATAATCTAAGAAGGGCAATTCCTTGCCTCAATCAAATTGATTAACAAGTGGACTTTTGTAGGATAACATCCAAAATCTTTTGATGTTGTCATGTATGTAGAGTTTACTTAGCAGTCAAAAGTAATAGTGTCATGAGAAAAGTATTATATATATTTTGTTGTTATGTTAAGTGTAGGTGTTTTGAAAAATTAGATGATCCATAAGTTAATCAGTCTAATTAGACCAAAACTATCAGCAACCTAAGAAAGCTAGGGGCAACTTCTTACCAAAAGTTGGGGAATAGTATCATCGGTCATATCTCTTCCTCTAAGGTCGTTGAGGCAGGAGATACTATTCAAATATCCCACTCTTAGCACATATAAGCATTATTGTAATCGCCCTTACCACCAAGATTATCGAATTTATACCAACCCGATGATCCATATGTGGCATTTCAAATATACCAAATTGTCTAGAGGATCTGAGTGTAAAGATCGGGCTCAAATATCAGAGCATTGGGTTTAATTGTAGGTTAAATTGTAACGAGAATTTTCATTAATGATTTAATTAATTGGAAGGGTCTTGATTACTTCTTATTACAAAGAGAAAAATATGAAAACTACTCATAATTTATGGGGATAACAAAACAAAACATGATATACATTAAAAATCAAGTTTACAAGACAAAACTTAAACACAAGTATAAAAATACTTATTTCAAACTCTTTCCCAAGCAATCCTCTCCACAAAGACTCACATAAGACTCAACAAACACTCACAATCACAAAGACTCACCACACTCTCACTATGTTTGTTGATCGAAACTACCCAAAAATGACTCTCATTTAGTGTGGAAATCTTTCCTGTAATAAAACTCTGAAAATCATCAAGGGTCACTTCAGGCACCTTTTCGAATTCATTCAAATTCAATGAATAAAAGCTAAGTCATTTCTAACGCCTAGGTTTCAGGTCAATTTTTGTTCTTTAGCTCCATTTGACCTATTTTTGCTCAATTTTTGCTCTTTTTGCTCTTAAACTTCATTTCTTGTATCTGAAATCAAAAGCACAGGAAATACATTTCATTCAAGCGTAATATCCTTAAAATGAACATGAAATGCACATATAAAAATAGGTAATTTTAAGGTGCATCATGTGCTTGGCAATTGGATTTATGGAGTGGAGTTTTATGTGGGTTTATTTGAATTTTGAATGCTGGGTGTGTTTAAAGATAATTTGATGTGAATTTGTTTACTTGAAAAAAACCTGAAAGTTGGGGAATGCTAAATCTGATTTTGGATTCTGTATAGGATTTGGGGTAAAGTGGTGTGATTTGGAACTTGGCGTCCATGAGAATTATATTTGAGGACTTGGCTTGATTCTGGATTAAAGATGGAGAATTCTTGTATGGTTTGGACTGCTGAGGAGGTGTTGCAGTACAAGGTAAATGTCTAAATTATAAAGATCCTCCCCAAAGCCTCATAGTCCCACAATAACTTATTTTAGAGCCTCCACATGTTAGTCCCAACCTTCCACGTGTTGGAGGTTTATGACCATCCATGTGAGGTTCCAGCAGGGCTAAGCAGCACTGTGAACCTCGGTGGGGGGATTTAAGATGTGTGTGTGAAGTGGAATGCCCCAAGCCACCAAGGGTCAACAGGGTGTCCCTAAGGCTTCATGATTCTATGGGAACTCATCCTTGCATCTTTACATGTTGTTCCTAACCTTCCAAGTGTTGAAGGTTTATAACCACCCATGTGAGGCTCCAAGTAGAGTTAATAAGTGGTTTGAAATCCTGAAAGGGTGGTTCCCGTCAATAGTTCTCTAGGATAGTCAAAGAGATAGTCTTATGGCTAGATTCTAAGTACAAAGAGGAAGACTATACGTCACCAAAAATGAGGTCAATAGGATGTCATCTTCTCTGTCTTTTGTGTAAATTGAGGTTCTGAGTTTGACGTCGTTGTACTCTCTCTAGGCATTAGGACTCTTACTATTGCCTTGGCCCTTTTTGTTTCAATTACTCAAAAAGCCATATTTTTCCTATATATTGCTTGCATACTAATAATTCCCATAAAAAAGTATAAGAGTGACACAAAAATAATGCAATAAATACACCATACAACACTACACATTTTATACACATCACAACTTCATCACTGAATTTTTATCACATTCAATCAAGAAATCTTACTAAAAGGAGACAAAGGTCGTAGGACTTCATGGTCACTCAATAATTTTAATAGGGAAAAAATAATGAATAAAGTTATAAGTGTGGTAAAGGTAATTTCATTCTAAAGAAAACTTGTCCATATTTTTCAAATAAATAAATTATGAGGATATATGATTAACTAGTTTTATTATGAAGCGTATAAAGACAAATTTAAAAAAAGATTCGCTAGTTTTTTTTATGTTTTTGTGTTAGAAAAATAGTAAATAAATAATATTATAACTTTTTAATTGCATTTTGTCTTAATTTTTTTTTAAATCATTTAACTAAAAAAATATTTTAAAACTTGTGGTTGTGAAAATGGCTTTTCTTAAGCTAAAAAAAATAAAAGCTAAACTTATCCCAACCAAGCTTTAATGAATAGGCATATATCATTTAAATTTTATATTAATATTTTAATAGACAATTACATACATAACACTCAATTCTTATGTATTTACGTATCTAAAATCTAAACATACATATTTGCATGTTTATCCCTTAAATCTCTTACATAACTTCATTTATATACCACTATGTCTAAACTTTTAAAATTGAAATACACATGTAATATATAAATTTGGTACACTAAAATGTTATAAATATAACAAGCTTTAGATAATGGATTTATTAATGCATAGGAAATGTATGATACATATATAAATACCCTTAAAAAGGCATATTGTAGAGTAGGGATATTTACATACATATAACCTAATTCTTATAAATTTATTTTTTAACACAAATTTTATTTTTATATTTATACCACTAAAATTTTTCATTTCACATAAATATATCACAATTTTAACTTTAAAAAGTGAAATACATCTTTTCAAGCGTAAGTGGTGTAATAACCCAAACTCTCTCCTATCGAGATGTTATCCACTTTGGCCTAGCGGCCTCACAATTTTATCCTATTGATGTAAAATTACAATAGGTCACCCATCCTAGGAGTGCTTCTATATGAGCTCACTTAACTTTGAAGTTTTTTATATAATTCCAACGTAACACCAAAAGATACTTTGATGTTTAAGAGTTCAACTTTATTTTACCTAGGGGGCTTTGTGATCTCCTCTACTTAAGTAATTGACATCCAAGACAGGAGCAATATCAATTGACGATTAGAGAAAATTTTATTCAGAATAGAGTGAGAAAAGCTTCTTTGCATTGGATTATGTGAAAATTATATGTTCATACACTAAATTCTCCTAATTAATATTAACAATTAGGGACAATTACTCAATACTCTCATTCAAGGCACAAATAACATCAGCATCTCACATTATGGTTAAGCCCCTTTAGCCCTGCAAAGGCTCTCAGGATTCTTCATTCTCCTATGTGATTATAATCTTCTAATGACAATATTTTTTTTCTAACAAGAAATTATGAGTTAGCATACTTTGTCTTCTAGTCATCCTCCGATAGTCTTATATCAAAAATGATTTTAAAATTTATACTGACCACGAAGAAAGTAAATTAAGCATTAAAGGTTAAGACATCAATATAACATACAATTATTCTAAGATTTTCACATGGACTGAATAAGAACTTCACTATACCAATTTAAGGAAACATGATAATATAGTTCTTAAGCATTTGTGAAGAAAACATAGGAGAATTTATTGATAGAAAAACAAGGTTTATAAAAGTAAAGGAAAGAAAAACTTAGACTGAAACCCCTCTTGCTCCAAGCCAATTCTCCTTCTATAATGCAGTCATCTCCTTGAATTTCTATCAATTATCTTAGCACGATATAAAATCAAACTCACATACACACTATGTTATCTTCAGGTCTCCAAAGTCTCTTTTGCCACTATAATTCTCGTGATTTTATCCCCCCACGTCATCCAAACCATCATTTGAATTGCATACCCACCCTATGTGAGTGACCACCTAGGATCGTTGATGTTGGGCGCAATGATGGTGGGTTCGTGCGTCGCCTTTTGTGACTCTAAATTTTCAATTTAGGGCTTTAGGTGTGGCAATACTAGCTTTGGGAGCATTGGGGCGTTGGTTTCTAGAGTTTCAACGCTAGCTTTTGGCTCAACAATGTTGTGCTCTCGAGTTTTAGGCTAGAAATATTTATCACGGTAGTGCTGTCCATTTGGCATTGGGGCGCCTCTTTTAAGCGTTGGGGTGTCATTCCATACTTATCTCAATTGCTTTGAAGTGCTAGATCTATCCCTGTATATTACCCATATACATAAAATATAAATAAAATGAGCATAAAAATGACGCAAACAGTATAATAAAAATAGCATAAACAACATCACATTTTACATACATCAAGATGTAAAAGATGGCTTCATTATGTAGCACTTTGTCCCATCAGGCTTCAGGAGATGACTTTCATGACATAGCACTTTGTTTTGTACAACACTTGGTTCTTAACTTCAGACTGGTGTAATGTGATTCCCGAAAATATAGTTGTGTAAAAATTGTATAGTTGACTCCGCTATGCAATAGTGCCAAAAGCTTGATGCAATATTTTATGAATAAGAAATTTAAGCAATTAATGTTGATTAATGTTGAGATTCTATGCAAGTAGACGTATCGTTATCAAGTAATAAAAGACTCTCTATTTAAGCCTGACCTTCTTTAATTGAAAATTTATGTTCTAATAGTTTTTTCATGCTTAGAAAATAAATTTACTAGGAAATTCACAGAAAATCAATACGAAATTATTGTCACTAATTTCAAATGTTGAAAAAAAAATGTTGAGATATTATCAAAAATAAATTATTTAAATAATAAAAAACTGAAATACAAAGTTTAAACAGTAGCTACTAAACAATTAAACTATGTTTATGTGATGAAGATTTCTTATGTGAAAAAGCATTTTTCCCACTACAATGAGGTTTTGGTAAAATGAGATGAGATAAATAGTTCAATTATGTAATGTGCCAAATAAGAGCAGTTTTAATTCTCTACCCTGATAAATTGTTATAGAAAATCATTGGTTAATTCCATGTTTAGTCCTTAAATCTGTGGCTAGGATAGAAGGATACTGGCTCCCACTCCAGAGCTCCCACTAGCTCCCACTTCTCTTCACCTTCCTTCACCTGAAGGCTAACTCTCGCTCTAGTTTTTAAACACTAAGACCGAATTGAGATTTTTAGTCTGTCACCTTAGAAATTTCCAATTCTACACCCAACAAAGTATATTTTCCTATTTATTTGCACTTAATTCCATGTATTTTCCCTATTTATTTGCACTTAATTCCATGAACGAAGTTTTTCTTCATGAAATCCAATGTGATCCTCACTCTGTTGTAGAACTCTACTCCATTTGTTGGATCATATGTTTCTCAACATATTTTAACAATTCAATTGGCCAGATCGAAAACTAAATTAAGTTCAGAGTTGAAAAATCAACACAATTTATTTTATATTTTAATATCGGCACATCCATATTATCTATTCATTTCATCATATCTCAGAGTAGGGAGAAAGATAAAGTAAGCTACTCAGACTTCATGAGAAAAATACAATAAAACACCAATTTCATATATAAAAGAAAGTTCATATAACACCAATGAACAAACAACACTTGACTGAAAATCTTTCTCAAAGCAAATCCCTTGTAGTCTATTCTAGAAAATGAAGGAAGATGAAATCTCCACTTTTCTCCTTCTCCAACACTCTTAGAGAAGAGTTCACACTTAATCTCACCACAAAACTCTAAATTATAAGAACAATGGACTCTAAATAGTTGTGGAATGAAAAATGGAAGAATGTGTGATGTGTAGAAGGTTGAATGGAGGGGATGAAATGACAAGAAGAGTCTTTTTTTCTGATCAATTTTCGCCCCAAATAAAGCCTAAAGTCGGTTCTTCAATAGATGCCTCCAAAAACTCTTCAAAATGCATCCAGATTCATCGAATCTTCTAGAAATTGAGGCTGAACCAACATTGGCACCGTCGGCGCCAGTGTCTCGCTATTTAATTCGTCCTCCTTGTCAAACGGCGCCATCGGCATTGAACAAATTTCAACTTCATCATTTTTGCTCCAAATTTTATCCTTTTTGCTTCATTTTTGCTTTAAGTTTTAAAATTCAACAACCTGCAAGAAAACATAAAAATAACTTCCATTAAAGTGCAATATCACAAAAAATAAGTATAAAATATCACATCACAAAAAATAAGTATAAAATATGAGTCTAAAAATACATATATTTTTTGTGTATCATAATTTTCATATACCATTTGCAACAGCCTGAACTCTCATCAATCGAGATATTGTTCGCTTTGGCTTGATGCTGCTTTGATCTGATGGCCTCACGATTTTGTTCCATTTGTGTAACTTACCTATAAGTCACCTTTCCTATGAGTGCTCACATTCTCATCTATCAATATATTGTTCTCATTGGCCTAATAGCCTCACAACTTTTCTCCATCGGTGTAACTTCCTAGGGGGTCACTCATCTAAAAAATGCTCTTATATGAGCATTCTTAATTTGAATTTTTGTCAAAACTCTGATCGCTACACTAAAAGACATCTCGATGTTTATGATTTTAGCTTGAACTCTTAAACATAGAGACACCTTTTTGGTGCAGGAGTGAAAATTCATTAGAAACTTCAATAATAAAGATGCTCACAAGGGAGCACTAATGGAATTGGCAACCTCCTGGAAGTTATATTAACAGAGCAAAACCATGAGGCCATTACGTCAAAACAGACAATATTCTGGTGGGTGAGAGTTCGGGTTGAAGAAAAGAACTAAGTGTCATGCCTTGAGCGCCACCAGTTGAATCTTGTATGAGACAAAGTGCTATATGGTGGGAGCCACATCCTAACTTAGCAAGGACAACCATTATAATCTTATTTGCCTTGTGGATGATTATGGGCTTAGAGCATTGATGTAAATGTCGGTTACTTAAGTGAGAGAGATTGTGAAACCCTTTAAGTAAAATGAAGTTGAACACTAAAACATCGAGACACCTTTTAGTGTAATGATTGGAATTTCAAACGAAACTCAAAATTTAAGCTTACTCGTATGGGAGCACATTTGGTATGCGTGACCTCCTGGGAAGTTATACGAATGGGACAAGCCTGTGAAGCTATTAGGCCAAAGCAGACAATATCTTGATGGCTGGGAGTTCGCGATGTTACACGGGTGGAATGTAAGTAAAAAATTAAAGTTCAAATGTTAGATATGTAAATATTTAGGAGTTGAATGGTATGTGTAAGGGTGTGAACGAGCTGAGCTTGAGTCAGCTCAAGGCTTCTTTGTGTTATACTTGTTTATTTATTTATTTTTATATAAATTTGGCTCATGAATAACCCATTCTATTCGGCTTGATTCAAACTCGTTTATTCGAATTAAGCTTGTGTTTGACTTGAATTCAAGTAGCGCACTCATTTGACCTAAAATACTTGATTATAAAATTTATTATTAATCAATTAAAAAATAATAATTTCCACCCAATTTAGATGCTTCCCTTCCTTGTTGTTCAACCTTTCTTGAGGTTAAGATATATACTTCTTGCCTTTTAAAGGTTTTTCTCACAACTTCTCTCTTAAGGGTCATTTACGCACCGCCCAAGTGCTATGTATTTACATATCTAATACCTAAACTTTTATTTTTCATAAATATATCACTCAAATAATTTTTAAAAATAATAAATTCAACATTTCTTTAAATACCTATAAAAGCTAATATAAAAATAATATAAATAAATAATATTATATACTTATTTGGAAGAATAGCTCATTTATTTGTGTTAATTTTCCTTTTGAGTTATCATTACGGTACCAAGGGTTTAGGGTTTTGGGCTTTGGGTATCGTTCTGATTGCTCGAGTAAGCAAGGCAAGGACGGCGTCGATGGAGATTGCACCGGAGGAGAATCCGGCGACGGCTGGAGGCGAAAGTGAACAGACCCCTCCACCATCAAATGCTCCCTACCCTTTGCTCGGAGACGATGATCGAAGTTGCGGATTGAAACGGAGGAGATTGGAGGAGGATGATGATGAGAAGGAAGTAAAGAGCTCTGTTCCTTCCGGTGAAGCCGGTGAAGTTTCTTCCGGTGAAGCCGGTGGGCTGCGAGAGCAAGGAGTGGATTTGCATTCTCTCTGGAAGACAAGTCTCTGTTCCTTTTTCCGCCGGCCGCCTGGAGGGATCTGCCGGCACGGCGACGACTGCCGCTATGCCCACGGGGAGGCCGAGCTTCGGCCTCGTCCCGATAAATCTTGGGATCCGACATCTGAAAGAGCTAAGAAACTTATCAAGGCCAACGATGGCGACAATGTCTCGAGCGTAACCGAGGAATACGAATATGCTACCGTTGATTTGAACAGACTTGACAAGTGCTTGATAGGTCTCCCTAAAAGTTGGGCTTTGGAAAATCTTAAGAGCTTCCTTGATGGTCAGGCAAGTTCTCCGTCTCCTGGTTTTGTGTTTTTACCCACTTCGGTTGAGCTAAGGCATTGGTTTTAGTTTATCGTGCACAAATCAGTAATTTTGATTCTGATCGTATCTATTTCTGAGCGAATTTTTGTTTTTTTTTAAATTTATTTGCAGGGAATTTCTTATAAAAGAGTCAAAAAGAAGAAAGGAATGAATGTAGGTTTTGTGAGTTTTGATGATGGTGAACAGATTATAAGTGCTATTGAGGTATCTTCTTTTGTGATGCCGCCCATAACTTCTTGCTTCTTTCATCTAAAGTTTGCTTTGTGAGCATTCCATATTACTTCCCCAATCTTACCTTTGTTAAAAAAATACAGGTTTTGAAGGTAAATCCTCTTAATAGTAAACAAGTAAAGGTTGCTGATGCAGTATGCAGATCTCAGAAAAAGAAGCAAACAATGGAAATCACTATGTGCAGCACACGTAATGAAGATGACTCTTTTCTTGCCTCAGGGAATAATGCTGCTTTTGGCTCTTCAAATGAAGAAGGTATTGTTGCAAAGGCTAAAGCTGTTTGTGATGTAGTTACCCCTCTCGCTCAAATGTCCTACAGTGATCAACTAGAGCACAAGAGGAATTCATTGCTTCAAACACTTAAACGACTTGTAAGGAAAGCATTGTAATTCTATTGGTTGGTTAAATGGTTGTGCCATATTTCCTCCCACATTTCTTTATTGCTAAGAAAAGTTATGCTGAGTTTCTAAAAATTGCTTCTAAGATGTGATATATTAAATGTTAGTATCAATTAAGCGGTTCTTCCTCTTTCTTTTAGACGCGCCATGCACGCAAGGCTTGTCCAGATGCAGTTCCTGTTCCAGATTGGATTTTGAAATCTCATGAAATTGGTGAGTTTGATGGGATTAAGGAGCTTTTTTGGTGTTTTTCTCTTATTAATTGTTGCCTATCCTCTAATTTTTTTGGCAGCCTTTTAGGAGAAAGTCATTTAGTTACTGATTTTCTTCTAACGCGACTCTCATTAGCAAGACTCTTAACTCTTACTTGCTTATCTTGAACGATGATTGTTTCATCCCCAATTTATTTAAATAATTATTTCTCTTTTTCAGAAGTTTTGGGAGTATTTTGTAACTCAAACTAGTTATATATTTGATTGCCCACTTTATCATATGTTTGGCTTACTTCTATTTCCAAAATTGCAATATAGTTGGTTCTAGTTGCCCTCTTGATCTGATATAACATGTATATCTGGAATTTATGTTGCCACCATAATATCAAATGTTTTTTCATGTTCAAAACTGTACTTTCTGGGTGCTTCTGTGGAATTTGTATTAGCATATCAAAAGTTTGATTTCCCTCAATTCATATTGTGCCTCTGTTCTGTGAGGCACACAACACCCTGTTGAATTTGTTATTTGCACCCTCTTGTTGCAGAAAAAAGTGAACATTGCTGAATAATGACCAGAAAGGTCTTGCCTTTACCATCCTTATTGTTGACATTTACTTGTTCCCAGTTTGCAAAATCTATGTTTTTCATGCTTGTGTTTTTGACCTCATGGTATTTAGTATTTTCCTAGAGTTTCTACTGAGTTTTAGTGCCACTTGTGTGCGAATGCAGGAGGTCTTCCGTGCAAACTTGAAGGAATAATGGAATCTCCACTGGTCGATGGTTATCGGAATAAGTGCGAGTTTTCAGTTGGATGTTCTTTAGAGGGTAAAGTGACTGTGGGCTTTATGCTTGGGAATTTCAGGTTGTCAGACAAAAAATCATTTGTAGGGGAAAAGAACAAATAATTTTGCTGCTACTGACTAATTTTGTTGAGTTTCAGAGAGGGGGTCACAGCAGTAGAAGAACCTGGCAGCTGTCCAAATGTCTCAAGAATATCTTGCAAATATGCTTTGCTTTTTCAAGATTTCCTTCAGACTTCTGAACTGCCTGTTTGGAATAGAATCGACAATATTGGGTTTTGGCGGCAATTTACGGTAAAATGAGGATTATATCTTGCTGATTGGTTGCACCTATTCTACTATTAATATGAATATATTTTTCTTCTTACAAGTTATGATATTTGGAGAATTATTTTTGGTCCCATTCTTCTTTTCACCTAAAACCTTGTGAGAAGAATTATCATTTGAAGCCCTCGCTGTGTAGGTTAGAGAGGGAAGATGCCCTAGTCCAGTGGCTCTTAATGGAAGTGTAGTTAATGAAATTGCGGAGGTCATGCTTATTGTACAGGTATGTTTTGTTGAAAATACTTTTTCATTTATGGGGATTGGTGCTATATCTTTAGTTTTTTGATTCAATTCTAAAACAATCATTGTTAGAGAATATGTATGATTTGACAATTTTCCAGAAATCGTTGCTTAAGCATGTTAAATAAAGCTTTATTTGGTGTGAATCGAGCCTTGTTCAGTATGTAATTTCAGTATCACACTTGTTTTTTTTCAATAGTTAATTTGCTATAGTTTGTCTAACCAATTTCAGGTTTGTTCGTTGGGTCACGAAGAAGAACAAATCAGAGGCGAATTTAATAGAATGGCACATGCTTTAGTGCATGGAGCAGCTGCTTGTTCACCTCCCCTGCCTCTCACAGCAATAGTAGTGCAGGTGCAGTTTGTAGTAATGAAAATAAATGTTCAATAATTTCTTTAATGACTAAGTTTTGACTCTCCTATGTTCTTGTCTGACATGGGCAGATTGGTAGTGTCCTTCTAATCACTTATAGTTAGTTCTGTTATGTAATATCCACGTGAACCTCTTATCTAAATTAAATAGTTTGTTTTATATCCTTGATTTATGAAAGTGTACTGTGATTTGCGTCAAATTTGCTTTCCTTTCAACTCTTCAGAATGAGATTAAGGGAATTCTGAACTTAGCAACTTATTAGTGTTTGGCCATATGTTTGGACCCCTTTATCACTTATTTCTTTGGCGGTACCCAAAGTATTATTGCTACATGGGATTATCAGTCTTTTTTTTTTTTTTGTATTATTACAACTACATGAGAGCTCTCGGTCTGTTTGGAACCTACGTTGTTTCTTTTCATGGGTTGGACTCTATCCAATCTTGGAAAAGTTGTGTTAGCGTAACATGTTATTTCCTTTATATATTTAATCTTAAGTCTTTGTCTTTAGGTGGAGTTGGTCTTTTTATGTTTCTGAAGAGTTACAATTTCTTGGTTCGATGCAGTTAATAAGCTGGATAAAGAATTGATCTCTTCGTCCCGGACTAGTTAGGGATTATGCAGCTTTTTAACTTAAAAGCAATTACTATGAATATCTTACATATCGAATTTACACTAATATGTTTAAACTTCTTTTGAATTTTGAGGTCGTGCAATAGATAATTTGAGCTTTTGCTATCTTTTGATATACCAAATATTTATGGCGCAATTTGTAGTTTACCTTGATATATCCTGAAAACTGTGTACTTTGAATGCTTCTAATTTGGTAGCAGTAAAATCATGCTCATGAAAAATGCATGCATATATGCCTGAGGACTTACATGTAACTTTGTGAGCGGGGTTATTTTAATGCTTGAGCAACATGCTGCATCTTCCTAACTTAATGGCTTTATTATTTGTTTTAATGGTTTGTTTGAAGGAGCATTACATACATACCACCCAGTTTTTTTGTATTTACATATCTAACACCTAAAATTTTCATTTTTACATTCATACCGCCCAAAATCTTTCAAAACACATAAAATATAGCACTATTTTAACTTTTAAAAAGTGAATTACACCTTTTCATTTATAGGTAAGGTGTAAAAATTGAAGTATAGGTGTTAGATATGCAATTACAAAGGACTTCAGTGGTATTGATGTAAATCTTACCTTGTTTGAAAAGTGAATATAGATGTTACAAGCTTAACCTTATCATTCAGGACCACAGGGGAATATCAAATGTTGCCCCTTCTAATTGCCCATTGATAACATTGCAATTACCCAAGGTGGATGACGGCAGTGATTCAGGAGCAACAAGCACTGCTGAAGCGAGAATTCATGACTATATCAGCAATCTTCGATTTTCCATATCACCAACAGCATTTTTTCAAGTTAGAATAATTATTATCTTAAAATTTTAATTGATAATTCAAATATTCATTATTTTGATGGCTTATAGATTGCAGGTTAACACTCTTGCTGCCGAGAAATTATATTCCCTTGCTGGTAATTGGGCGGAGTTAAGTCCTGATACAATACTGTTTGACATTTGCTGTGGTACCGGAACTATAGGCCTTACTTTGGCTCATCGAGTTGGAATGGTAACTGCCTGATTTATTTTTTCATTATTAAGCGAACTTAATTTTATTTTGCACTTTTGCATGCTTTTTAAATTATATCTTCTTCATTATCATCATTAACCTTATCCTAATTAATTGGTTTTGGCTTTATGAATTCTCTGTTTTATCCATTTCTATTTAACACTGCCTGAAATGATCAACTAATATTTTGAGGCCTCTCATTTTCCTTCATAATTATTTGATATTAACTTTGTCTACTTGTCTAATGGGTGCATGTGTCACTCTTTGTTGTGTATGTTCAAACTATCTAAATCTTTTTCAATTACCTAATTCTCATTCATTCATCTCTCTTATACAATCTTTCCTAACTTTATGATTCCTATTTTTGGTCAAACATTCATTTTGACATTTTTATTTTCATTACAATTAATGTCTCTATCAAGAACATTTTTACCACTCCTAACTCATGTCAATATTAGCATAATGGCTTAGTTGTAGTTTAATATTTACCTTTTAATCCTCTATCCAAGACAAATTTTCCACAGAAATTAGGACATAATATTTTTGCAAACATAAAACAATACAACATGAATACATAAGTAGGCGATCTCACTCAAATCTCACAATTCGAGAGGTAGAAAAATTCTCCTCAGACCCTAACTCTAAAACTCAAGACAATAATCTTCTGCATAATCTTAACCCTAAACATATTAGCTTTTAATAATAAAATACTAAATTGTCTTTAGTTACTAAAGACAAAATTGCTCTTAGGCACTAACGTAACAATACTCCCCTAACAAAAAGACACTTTATCCTCAAGATGGGAAAAAATGCTACTGGATCAAGTCGTGTGGCTCACGTTTATAAATTGTCTTCAGTCTGGTTCTTGTCGTCAACACTGGTACACTCATCATGATCTTCTTTAACATTTCAAATGTCTGGATCATCACTTTCTCCCACTTAAAATTATCTTTCTTCAATTTCTTTGTCCACGACCTTACAATCAAATTATCACCCATTACGAACTTCCGGTAGTATCATTTAAATCCTATAAACTTTCTCAACCTCTTCTAGGTCTTAGGTAGTGATCCCTCCAATATAGTCGCCACCTTCGATGGATCCGATGACATGATGGTCTTGCACAAACTAGTGTCACTGCCAAGAACCACCTTCGTCCCCTCCACACTAATCTCCACGGTCATGGATTTCCAATCCACCATTGTCTTATCGATCATCTGTAGCTGTTTTATCTCTAAAACCACATCAGTCATTTCCAAGTCCAGTGGAAGGAAGTCCTCCATCACCTGTATGTCTTGTAGTGTCAACACAAATCCCCTAAAAATTCCTCAACTTCTCTCCACCTTCCCTGTCTGCATCACAACCCCAAAACTTTTCATATCTATTAACTTCAACCTCAACTAGTCCACGATCCGATTTAAGATGTTGTGAGTGGCCTCATTGTCTGCCAACACCACTACCGGATGCTCCCCAATCTGTCCCCGCCTTTATGGTGTGATTTGAAGTAAATCTTACCCTTGAGTTGAGGGACACCTTCGCTAAATTCAGGTGTAAGTGCTCCTCTCCCTTTAGTGCTTATTCGTCTGATTCTTCACTAGCTATCTCCTCACAAACTAAAAGTACTTGGAGCGTGCGATCCTTAAAATAGTCGTATGAGATACACTTTTTATCACATTAGAAACATAATTCATTTGCTCTCTTTTCCTGCACCCTGCCTCTGTGTCGTCCTTGAAGTTGCCCTTGGGACAGACCCCTGTATTTCTCTCCTTCGGTGCCACCTTTTGAAATGACAGTCTGTCTTTGGTGTCATGATCTTCAAGGTACTCTGGCAGGATCCTCCCGTGGTGTTGCTTTTGCTGGGCTTCATCCAATTCTTGTCTTCCAACATTTGGGGGAGCTCCATCGTTATTCTCACTCCCCGAGATCTCAATAGTCGGAGTGTTACCCGTATGTTGGGCTTTATGCCCTTCATGAAGTTTCCCTCCAATCCTGCTTCATAAATCCCTCGCAGCCATTTCGACAATAGCTCGAATCTCTCCCTTTATTCCATGACAATCCTCTCCTCAGTCAAGGCATAAAATTGCTTGTGTAGATCTTTTTCTCGACTAATTCAGAAATGTTTCAACAAGTAATCCATAAATTCGTCCCATGAACGGATCAAGTATCCAGCTTCCCTCCACTGAAATTATGCCAGGGTGTTCCCCTCCAAACACAACTCTACCTCCATGAGCTTTTCCTCTCCATTTATCTCATTCACTGTGAAATATCACTTTACTCAGTACACCCAACCATGTGTGTCTTCTCCATCGAAGATCAACATTTTCAACTTCCTAACCTTACCATCTCTAGCCCAAATTCCCCTCCCTCCGGTATTTCCCCTCATGTATCTAGGGTAAAACTCCCTCTTTTGATCATAGCCATACCCCATCTTGACTTTTCTCCTTCCTTTTTCATAGTTCTCCCAAGCCCTTGCATAACCTCTCCTCTGTGTTTCACCCCTACTCCTTTCATCAGAAATCTCTAATCTAGTCCCTATTAGATTTAGGGGCACGAGTTGCGGGAGTTCTTGTTGGTGGATGTTTTCCTCATGTTCCTCATGTTCCTCACGTTCGATCTCTTTTCCATTTGATTTGGACATGAATTATTTGATTTGGGCGGTATGAATGTAAAGGAGACGCTCGTCTATCACCACAACCATTTATTTGGTTGTATCATGATTAGACACATCATTCTGCGATCCTTCTTTATCCTCTCATGTATGTGTGCTTCCCGGCTTTGATTACGATTGTTTAACAAGGCTAGGTCATGAAACGAAGGCGACTTTTACTTTGATACGGTTCAAGATGAATTTTTCACAGCAAAAAACAATAATTTTATTTGACGAACACCAAACAACACATTACAAATATATAAGAGAAGACCTACAATTCGAGAGGTAGGCGATATCTCCCAAATCCTACAATTTGAGAGGTGGAAAATCTCTCCTCAAACCCTAACCCTAAGACTCAAGACGACAATCTTTTACATAACCCTAACCCTAAACATATCAACCTTATTTATATTAAACGTAACAAATAACAAAAGACTAAATTACCCTTAGGCTAATAAAGATACAATTGCCCTTAGGCATCTACGTAACATACTTTTAAGCCATTTCTCTAATTTAAGAGCCCAAATTTAACTTTAAAAGTAATTTCTCATTTATATTCACATTTTTCTATACAATAGATCAAGATACTTAAACCATTGACACCTAGATGACACTCTTCTTTTATTAATATTGGCTTGTAATTACAAATATCACAAACATTAAAATTGCATATCATATACTTAGTTTTGGTTCCACCAAATCTAAACTGTCTGTGTTATAAATATTTTCTTTATTCTTCCAACTTTTTGCTTATTCAACGTGTGTGTAAAATCATCCAACTTTGAATGTCCTTTATAAGTATCTTCATTTAAATTTAACTTTAAAAGTAATTTCTCATTTATATTCACATTTTTCTATACAATAGATCAATATACTTAAACCATTGACAGCTAGATGACACTCTTCTTTTATTAATATTGGCTTGTAATTGCAAATATCACAAACATTAAAATTGCATATCATATACTTAGTTTTGGTTCCACCAAATCTAAACTGTCTGTCTTATAAATATTTTCTTTATTCTTCCAACTTTTTGCTTATTCAACGTGTGTATAAAATCATCCAACTTTGAATGCCATTTATAAGTATCTTCATAGCAAATGTTAAGTGATATGTTTCACTTTGATATGTTTCGCCTTCTCTATCCTCTCATGTATGTGTGCTTCCCGGCTTTGATTACGATTGTTTAACAAGGCTAGGTCATGAAACGAAGGCGACTTTTACTTTGATACGGTTCAAGATGAATTTTTCACAGCTGTATGTGTGCTTCCCGGCTTTGATTACGATTGTTTCACAAGGCTAGGTCATGAAACGAAGGCGACTCTCACTTTGATATGATTCAAGATGAATTTTTCACAGCAAAAAAACAATAATTTTATTTGACGAACACCAAACAACACATTACAAATATATAAGAGAATACCTACAATTCGAGAGGTAGTCGATATCTCCCAAATCCTACAATTTGAGAGGTGGAAAATCTCTCCTCAAACCCTAACCCTAAGACTCAAGACGACAATCTTTTGCATAACCCTAAACCTAAACATATCAACCCTATTTACATTAAACGTAACAAATAACAAAAGACTAAATTACCCTTAGGCTAATAAAGATACAATTGCCCTTAGGCATCTGCGTAACATACTTTTAAGCCATTTCTCTAATTTAAGAGTTTAAATTTAACTTTAAAAGTAATTTCTCATTTATATTCACATTTTTCTATACAATAGATCAATATACTTAAACCATTGACAGCTAGATGACACTCTTCTTTTATTAATATTGGCTTGTAATTGCAAATATCACAAACATTAAAATTGCATATCATATACTTAGTTTTGGTTCCACCAAATCTAAACTGTCTGTCTATAAATATTTTCTTTATTCTTCCTACTTTTTGCTTATTCAACGTGTGTGTAAAATCATCCAACTTTGAATGCCCTTTATAAGTATCTTCATAGCAAATGTTAAGTGATATGTATCTATTGTTGGCCCTTGATATCATTATATTATAACCGAAAGTTTTTTTAGCTACTCCACAACTAATTTATAATACAAATTAACATTTCATCATGCATTTTTTTATGATTTCAACATATCCTTGACATGCAATTCATTCTTAATGTATTCCTAATTAATTCTATTGGTACTCAATCATATAGTGAGCTCGGGTTTGATGAATGAGCTCAGGCTCGACTCTATAAGTTGCTCACAAGTTGGGCTCGTTGCACCAGCTAGCGAGGTTCAAGCTAGCCTCGACTCTTCAGCTCGTGAGTTGGCTCGTTTAAAAAATATTAATATAAAAAATACTTACAATACATTAAAATTCTAATAAATTTCAAAATTTTCTCAATTAGTTATTAAAAATATGAAAAAATATATTTTATATATTGTATCAAATGACTTCTTATTATTTTTATACTAATTACATGTTCTATTTATTTTCTTAGTATAATACTTGCTGGAATTAATATTATTTTATCTTTCATAATAAATAAGCTAGCTTGTGGGCCCTCTAAATCTCATTAAATTAAGCTCGAGTTCAAGTTCGAACTCGATTAGTTAATCAAGCTCAAGTTCAAGCCAAGGGTGACTTTTACACTCCTACTCTATTACCCTTCCATTGTTTAATTTCCATGTTGTTAGAACAATTTTGAACGATTTATTTGTGTTTAAATATTGGTAAAATGATTCTTGACTATCCATTTAACGTCTTATTATTTTTCAAATTTTTGTTGAAAGTATTTGTTAACTTGACCACTATGCCCTATAATTCTCCAAATATTGTTATCTCATTTGAATTCCAGATCTAAGGCTTTATGTTTATGCAGTATTTTTAGAGCTAAATTTACTTCACTTTTGTTATCAATCTATAAACCTTATTACATTATTATATATGCTCTTCTAAACTAATTTAAACAATTTTATACTATCATTTGATGTTTTTTTCCCTTTCACAATCTCTATTTATTATATTTTTTACCGTCCCCAAATAGCTGGTAGAAGTTTGATGTTGATGATGGCGATGGTATTTTTAAAGCCAAGGCTACTTAAGGTGACTGTAGTTTCAAGCATGTCCGCTTGGTTCTACTCTATTTTTTTATGATATTTGAAGATGTAATCTCGATTTGATATGATTTAGCTGTAATCGGCTGTGGTTGGAATACTATTTTCTGCCTTCTTTAATAGTCATATCACTAAATCTAAGATGATGGCAGCATTTCATATAGCAGTCATACCTCACGGTTGTATGTGTGTACATTAATACTAAAAGAATTATGCATAAAGTTAATGCCTTCTTTCAAAATTTGCTTTTCTTGAACTAAAAATATTTTTGAAAAATTGTCTTAGTTTTTTCTGTGGTATTCATATGGAATGAATATAAAGATTCAAAAGCTGATCCCAATAGTTAGCATTAAAGTAATGATTGTGATGATTTTTTTTGAACTGTATTGCTGTTGTTTTCTACTGTTTAGTTATTCTTTTAAATTTCACTAGGTTGTGGGCGTAGAAATGAACGAGTCTGCTGTCTCAGATGCAAAAAGAAATGCAGAGATTAATGGTATAAAGAACTGCAGATTTATCTGTGGAAAGGTGAGCTACGTTATGGTTAGAACTTTTATCTTCTGTTTCCTCTAATTTGTAAATCAGTGTGCTTTATTTAATTGTTCTAAATATAGTCTTTCTGAGATGGATTTCTAAATTCTTCAATAGTAACATTGCTGAGTGATTTTAATACTTCCTCTATTAGGAATACCTGAAAAAAAATTAGACAGTTTCCTTGCTGAAGAGGAGTTCTGCAGTAGAGGCCTAAGTGGCCATGTATTTGAATCAAAATCTTAAATCTAGTAAATGATGGTAATCATTCGGAAACAGTCCAAGCTTTTAGATAATGAACAATAGATTGTGAATTACTACTGGGGAATGTGATTACGCTTCAATGAATGGTCTTCTTCTATTTCCTATTGATTTTCTAAATAATTTTGAATGAAAGATTTGCTGCATTTATTGTTGCTAATATTTTATTTTTTTTAAAAAAATTGTCAATTCCCATCATCTCGTCTTGATATTTTTTTACCAATGAAGAGATTTTTTATGGAAGGTTTAAATTCTTAGAGGTTGCTAAAAAAGATTTAGCCAAACCATATGTCCAAAAAATACAATTCTTAGTACAAAGGATTGGAAAATAAGGTTTTAAAGTGATCTCATAATGTTGGATTTGACACTAATTTCTTCTATGATGTTAAATGAGTTTAATAGGTTTGAAATTGAGAAGTATTATAAGTTTGTAACATCATTGTGGTACATTCCATCCTTAAAATCGACACGTTTTTTTACATAAATTAGGGCAAACATAATATTTCTTCAATAATTCAAACAACTCAACAGAAATGCAAAGAAAAAAAACACCAACAATTCGAGAGATAGAAAATATCTCCCAACCTTAAATCTAAGACTCGTCGCTTAATCTCATGCATAAATCTAACCCTAGACATAACAAGCATATTTATATCCAATAATAATAATAATAATAATAATAATAAAAGACAAAATGGCTTTTAGGCTAGGCGCCAACGTAACAATACTACCCCCTCCCCCCACAAAAGAAACATTGTCCTCAAGGTGGAAAAAAGTGAGTGTTCCTCCTCCCTCACAACTGTCTCTATTTTTTCATTTTGTCTTCTCGTCATGCACTATGAAAACTTGTAATTTTTTATCCTTGCAACAGTGTCCTGGGGTATATTTCTCATCGCACAGAAAACATAACCCCTTGGCTCATTTATCCTAAATCTTTGTCTATGAAATGCGTTTGAGTGTTATTCTCGGTCATGATCCATTATTTGTGTCCCGTGCTGCCTCTTTCTGGACTTCTACTGTATGAACTTTTGGTATCTTCATGGTTGTAGCTGTTCGATTTCGCTTTCCATTTGTGTTGCTCATACTGGCCTTCTTCATCTGATTCTTGTCCTTTATCATCCGAGCTGGCTTCATCGTTTCCTTAAATCCCGCGGTCTCAATAATCGGAGTGATGCACGTATGTTGGGCTTTAGGCCCTTCATGAAATTTTCCTCCAATCTTGCTTCAGAAATTTCCCACAGCCATCTCGACAATAGCTCAAATCTCTCTTTGCATTTCATGACGGTCCCCTCTTTAGTGAAGGTATAGAGTTGCTCATGTAGGTCTCTTTCTCGAATTGCTCGGAAATGTTTCAACAAATAATTATTGAATTCCTCATACAAATAGATCAGGTATCTAAACTCCCTCTACTGAAACCAGGCTAAAGCTTTCACTTCCAAATATATCCCTGCTGCCATGAGTTTCGCCTCCTCGTCTAGCCCATTCACCACTAAGTATCGCTCTGCCTGATGCACCCACCCATTTACGTCTCCCCCCTCGAAGATTGACATCTTTAACTTCCTAATTCTAACATCTCAACCCCGACTTCTTCCTCCATTTCCCACCATGTATCGAGGGTAAAACTTTCTCCTTCGATCGTAGCTAAATCCCCTCCCTGCTTCTCTCCTTTCTTCTTTGTGCTTATCCATACCTCTTGCATAATCTCTTCTCTATGTTTCGGCTCAACTGTCTCCATAAAAAAATCTCTAATCCACCCCCAATCGGAGCTGTGAGAGGGGGTTCGTGATAGTGGATGTTTTCCTCATGTTCCTCACTTTAGATTTCTTCTTCTTTCGATTTAGCCAATGAATCTTTGGTCAACCCTTGGGTGGAAATTGAACTGCCGACAAGGTTTTGGATTGCATCTCAATAAATCTTTATCATCTTTTGAATTTCCCCCATGCTCTCGAATAGGTCCTTTATTCTGTTCTCCATGCTTGAAAACCTTATCTCTTTGGCGGACCTTTCTTACATTCCAGATCTGATTTGGCTGATCTTTTCCTCTAGTTTCTTTTTTAAGTCATCTATTTTCTTAACTGCCCTTCTTCCCAAAAAAAATTTTGATCACCAAAAGATGAAAGTGCCTGCACGCCGTAGAACGAGGTGAATGATTGAAAATTCTAGAATTTCAGAGTTGGTACTGTAGTAAATGACGGGGTGTAGTCACTCTATACACCGCTATCCTGTTGTTGCTTGAGAATCGCGACTGTACCGCACGAGGCACACTACAATCCCACCGTTGGCAATCTTCAAACTATGATTCCCGCGGTTCGCCGCTTTTCTTTGAGTCGAAGACGTGCATTGCCATCACAAGGAAATGACTGAAAGATGTGATCCTTCCCCACATGACGATCCCAAGTGGAAAGAGGAGAAAGACGCGATCCCTTATCCACCTTGCACGCGAATTGGTAAGCCGCGATCCCTTCGTTGCCTTCCTCACAAGTTATGATCGCGACTGTCTGTGTACGCCGCTTCCCAGACTGCCTTCTCAGCTAGCTTTAATCACGACCTTATCGTATAGACGACGCGACTGTATTGCATAGACAACACGACTGAATCGCGCAAAAAACTCTGATCGACTATATTGCAATGTCCGGTCACAACAGTGAGGTTCCGAACCCGTTGTTACCTTCTTCTGTAAGCCGTGAGCTCGTCGTTGCCTTCTTCTGTAAGTCGTGAGCTCGTCGTTGTCTTCTTCTGTAAGCTGCGAGCCCATCGTTGCCTTCCTAGAACGCTATGAGCCATTGCTTCCTAACTCGTGTGATTCACCACTACAAATCTCGTCGATGTCTTCCCAAAACACCACAAACCCATGCATTTCTTCCCAGCTACCTCCAATTGCGAGCCTATTGTGAGTTTCAGTCACGACGGCTTGATCCAATCGGGCGATGGATACTTGTATCAGGAAATTCGATCACCACGATTTTAAATAGTTCAGAGCAGGATTGACGAAGCTATGATACTAATTTGGTATGATTCGTCCTCAAAATCGGCACACTTTTCCACAGAAGTTAGGGCAAACATAATATTTTTAATTAATTCAAACTACTCTCAAACTACTTTACAAGAATACAAACATAAGTAGGGCTGTAAACGAGCTGAGCTTGAGCGAGCTCAGGCTTGACTCGTGTTCGGCTCGTTCGAAATAGCTTGTGTTTGAAATTGGCTCGTGAACAATGTGTTCGTGTTCGGCTTGAAATTGGCTCGTTAAACATAAATTGAGAAAAATAGTTGTAAAATGTTGGATTTGAACCTAGATTAAATATATACAAAAAAAGACACTAACAACATTGCCACATGAGGTGTTATGATTTAAACTTATACATAAATTTATATAATATATTATTATATAAATAATATATGGAGTGAACAAACTGTTGTTCGTGTTCGGCTTGTTTACATTCGAGCTTTAAAAATTTTTTCGTGTTCGGCTCGTTCGTTGAACGAGCGAGCCAAACACGAGCTACTTAACGAGCCGAACACGAGCTGTTTGCAAACAACGAGCTTTTTTGACAGCCCTAAACATATGCATCTACAATTTGTTAGGTAGACATTCTCTCCCACTACAATTCGGGAGGTAAGAAATATCTCTCAACTTTAAATTTGAGACTCACCATTCAATCTAATGCATAAACCTAACCCTAGATATAACAAGTTTATTTATACTCAACAACAATAATAATAAAAGATAAATTTGACTTTTGGTATATAAAAGATAGATTTGCCTTTAGGCTAGGCGCCAAAATAGCACACTGGCCTTTTTGAAAGTGCTAGAATTTTTTATTATTTAAAATTGTTTAAAAAATCTTGTTTATTCGGCTTCTCACCCCTGCCTTGCCAAAGTAAATTCTGCTTTGCTTTTAGTATTAACTGTTTTATAAACTAGCATATTCATTAAAAAAAAGGCGTTTTTAGTCTCTAAGCGATGATCACCTAAAGTGACATGTCAGGTAGTTACGCCAATTTTTTTTTTTCTTTACTGTTCGTGTCTTATATAAGGGGAGAGGAACCGTTTAATTTTAAGCAAATAATATCCTTAGGAGAGACCGGACGCTCGCCTTTCTCAAATTTCCCTTTTTTTTATTTTCCAGGTACTTTTCCACCCAGCCTAGAATATATAAAAGTGGTAGGATTTATTAAGAAAATAGTATTTTTCTTTAAAAAAAGTTTAGAATTATGTACAAATTAGGGCATATAATTCTACTAGTAAAGGTGCATGCGCTTCATGTGTAGGTAGCAAAAAAGTAATTCACAATTAAGAGATGGGTGTTTTTGTCCAATTTTTCAAACATTAGCTTTTACATCAACTTAAATCAACTTGAGAGACGTTCACTAAAACATTCATAATTTGCAACTGCGTTGAATCCAATTACAAATTTACAATTGTGGATTTAGATAGTATGAAATCATGAGCAAAAAAATAATTCATTTACTATAGGTCAAGAAACAATACATGGCCATACTTATAGATACGCCGTCAAGTTCGAATAAGCCCTAATCAATGGTTCGCTTGCCTTTCAGGCTTGCCACTTATGAGTGCTCGCCCTGTGTTCTATTTGCTTGTGGTTTTACTGCCTTTAGCTTGTCAGTGGGGAGTTGCTTCTTTCTTAACGACTCATGCATCTTGGACTACTCTCCTTAAGGCTTCCTTACCCCTCTCTCTCTCTCTCTCCACATTCTTGTGTTGAAGTATTAGGAGAGATAAGAGTCAGGTTGTTCGACTTAATTCTTCTCATTTTCCACTCATTTTTCTCACAGACCTGCTTCTTCTCTTCACAAGCTACCTACCTTTTTCAGGGTCCTCTACTAGATTGTTCTTCTTTCTTCATCAAGTAGGCCTTGCTTTTTCTCCCTTGCCTTAGTTGGTATGATTTCTGCAGGCATCGAAGAATGAAGATTATTTGCAGACTTATGGGTGATCTGCATTTGGTTGGGGTTTATAGTGCGGGACTTATTGATTCTTATTATGTTTCAATCAAGCTTTCTCAATATTCTGTTTATTCAGGACATTTTTTTTGAACATATTATGCGGATGATTTTTAAAGTGTGGAAGCCATTCTTTCATTGTTCAAGGGAACCTATTGTCAGTCATACTTAGATTATTTTTTCTCATTGTCTGATCAATCCATTATGTACTCTTATCAATTGTTTGCAAATTGCTACAAATGAATTATGACACTGCCTTCTTTTCTAGGCCTTTGGTGATTATGGTTCTGGTCAAATGGTTTGTTTCTTCTCTTCATGAGATAGAAATTCGGTTAGGTTCGACATCTAATGGCTTTTGCTAAGGCTGAGTTTGAAGGTATTCTTCTTATCAATTATTTGATTATAATTTTCAAACTATTTTAGAGCATTCTCAGAGCTGCACAAACTTAGTAATTGTTGTAGTGAGGAAGTATCATCTTTTAAATTTTACCTCCTAAAGCTATTGTGGTTGACCCAGCTTCTAACATTGCTTATACGTAAAACTTAGAATTAACTTCGGGTCCTTTTTGTGTAGTGCGATGTGAAAATTCAATGGCCTAACCTCCCTTAAAAGAAATGAATAAGAAAGTTTTACATAAGATTCTTGGACAAATTTTCAGAAGACAGATTACGATTGAAGATAAGACTGTTAAGAGATTTCACTCTAATTTTGTGAGGATTTTAAGATTTGGATTACGAGGTTTCTCATAGGGGCAAGCCCCTGTAGTAAATTACCCAGATAACGTGAAAGCACTTTTAATTTAGGCTAATCATTAAGTGCGCTAAGTGTGTGAACTTAGCATATTTTAACAATACATTTAGGATTTTAAATTGTAGAAATTTATCATTTTGAGCTTAAAATTAGATGATGGGGGAATGTTGACAAAGCTGATCATGATCTCATGTTCTTGTCATCCCGAGTTGTCATGGATTATGAACTACTTAGTTAGAGGAGGTAGTCGACCCAACTTGACAAACTGATTATTTTTAGCAGTCATATGTTTATCGAAGGGAACTTTATAAACTTGAGGTGGATATTTGTCTAAAAGGATTAATTTAAATAAACTAGCTTACATAGGGATTTATGCCCTATCATGTATGCCATACGATTCAAAACTCAACCAAGCAAAAATTATTGTAGAATATACAAGCTACAATTGTGATTATAATATAGTGAAGCATGTCTGCCCAGATCATCCGATCAAATGGCTTTGGTCATAACTACTTTCAATTGTAGAGTTGACTGACCAAATCATGCAAACAAAAGATTTGAGCTACATCCTTACTGACATGAGAGTGTTTTGAGTGTGACTATATTGATATATTCGATTTGACATTTGCTTATTGTGAGTTTAGGTTAACCATAAATTTATTATCCTCGACAAACAATCGCAAAGATCAGATGATAGTTGTTTTTAGGTGGGTGATGAAATTTTATTTAAATATTTTTATATTTTTATAATTTTGAATTATTGATTTTTAGAATGGACATTTCTGGTTGATATTCCCTCAACACAATCATTTAATTATAGAATTTATAATTATAATTTTAATTGAACATATAATCTGATTACATTAGAGTTCCTAGATGCAATTTCAATTTTTTTTTTTGGGGTGCCGAATTTGTGTATATATGATTTAATTGTTTGAGCGGCCCCGCAATGTGTCTTACTCCATTTATAAATGAGAAGGATGTTCAATTCTTTGAGCGTTCTGAGAAGTTTGAGTTTATGGAGGTTCTACTTGTACCTTGTGAGTTAAGTTTCAACTCCCCTGTAATTCCTATGCATGTTTTGATTGTGTTTAATTTTGTTATTTTAAAAATGATTAAATGATGTTTTGAATATTCATTTTGCTCACTTTATTTTGCATTTTATATTTTCTCAATTAGTATTTTGTCTGATAAGTTTGTTTTTTTATTTTTTAATTTTTCACGATTTTTGATAAAATTTTGACAGCTTTCCAAGGTTACTCCTGCGCTAGGGCTATACTAGGAGCACTAATTTTTCTCAACATGCTTGAAATCATGCATGAGTGGGATTAAGGCTTTGTTGTTGTTGTTGTATGCTTAAAATCATGTATGGCCAGTGTTTTGCAACATCGTGGTCAGGGGGACTTTTAACTCTGCGCTTAAAAAAGCATCCATAGGCCACTAAGCCTTCAATTTACATGCGTGAGAGAAACATAGAGTTATCTCAACATATTGGAACAATCTGCACAAATACTTAATTTTATAGTTTTTCGCTGCCACGTTAGAATGCGCACGGGTACATATTGTTCTGTATTATATTTTAACGTGTGAATTGAGCGAAGGTGATGAAATGGCAAACCGACATAAATTTCAATAGAATAAATTTTCTTCACATTTTTTCTCTTTTTATTCTCTATTACACACACACATATACACGCGCTCACACACACACATATACAAGCTTGCAAATAGCCAGGAAGACAACATGAAATCCTATAGAACTTTGAATCCCGTAACTCTTTCAAGCAAGGCAAAATATCAACTAAAAATCCTACAGAATCAAGAAAAATGAAAACATTAAATCCTACAGTCTCTTGGATCTTGTTTCAACCCCAAGCAAATTATTTTAAATGACAATTATAATTCCTAATGACTCTTGAATTCCATTTCTTATTCGTTTACCTTAATATAACATCAAAGAAATAGTCGGATTGGGGTCGCCAGCAGGTTGAGTTCGTCACCAGTGCGCTTGTTGAGTAAGAATAGATAGGAAGTGAGTGACGGGTTGGATGGGATTCCATAGGTTTAATTGTTCGCTATTATGTTGAGCTGGGAATGAGGCTCTCTTTAGAGAGATAATGTGTAGGATATATAGGATGGGCGCAACAGAATGTTGGAGTGGCTCTCAGGCATGGCTAGGAGCAGCGTGCTGCTTGTGAGAGAGGAGAAAATGGAGGAGCTACAAAGTCTCGGGTGCAGGCTGGTTACTTGTTTTAGGGAGATATTTGAGGAGGTTGTTGTGCTGCCAAAATAGGAAAAATAGAGTGGAATAGGGGGATGTTTTGTGGGTTGGATGAAGTCGTGTGAACTAGAAGACGAGGAATTTGGCTGTTGGTTGTGTAATAGACCGATCTCTCATCCATCGAGATATTGTTCGTTTTGGACTAGCGACCTCACGGATTTGCCCCGTTGGTGAACTTCCCAAGAGGTCACCCATCACAGGAGTACTCTCATACGAGCACACTTGAGAGTTTCTAACAAAATTCCAACCTTTTCACCATAAAGCGCCTCTTTGTTTATTATTCTACTTAAGGAGTTTCACAATCTCCCCCAATTAAATAGACTTCCTTGTTAGTTTTCCTAACATTGATTCATCCACCAGACAGACAGGATTCCAAAGGTGGCTCTACATATTCAAAAGTTGACTCTTACCATGTAGCCCCATCTAAAGGTTCAAGGGGTGGCTCATATGGCATAGCACTTTGTTATGCATGACACTATGTTCTCATCTTCATGCTCATGTAATGCCCTAATGAAAATATTTTAACATATTTTGTATTCTCAAAAGAAAAAAAAATTTAGATACAAGAAATAATTAAATAAACAAGGAAATTTAATTTAATTTAATTTTATTTTATTTCATAAATAAATAGTCCAATAAATGATATAACTGAAAGGAAATAAGAAACTAATTGAAAGAATAAGAAATTAACAGAAACAAATTGAAATGACATTTAACAAATTCTTCCTAGACCAAAAACGAAATGCAATAACTAATGCAAAAATTGAAAATGCCCAAGAGTAGCCTAAAGTTGAAAAGTATGCTCCGATCGAGACGGTCCTCCGTGTGACTAGGTGGAATCTGTTATACAAGATATCAACAAGTGAGTTTGACAAATCAAACTCACTAAATAATAAATCATGTACGAGAAGAAATTGGGGCATGACATGAATAATAAAAAAGGATAAAATTTATAAAAAAAGTATCAAGTACTTTTGATCATGAATATGTGGGATTTAAACTCATGCAATTCCATATAATCATTTATATGCTACAATATAATGTGCTTATACATACAAGATTTAACGCAATTTTTTTGATAATATATCACTACAGAATATACCGCCCTTGTTAATATAGACCTAGTCAAGCCGACTAGAGCTAGTTTGTATATATAGATATATATATATAATTGGTTTCCTTTGACACTAAAACAAGAAAAAATAGTCATGAATCTCATAAAAAAATGATTGTTTCTCTAAGAAACTGTCGTTTCCTACGACCCTCTAAAACAAGAAAAGTTCGTTACAAATCTAAAAAAAACTCAATTATTTTTTTGAGAAATCGTCAGTTCGGCTAATTGCAAGGGTTTAATACCGACATAATAATATTTTAATATCAAACATATCTTATGCACTACAATCAGAACATTGAAAAATAACTATAACATATACGCCCATATTTATGAACTATTATGAATTTATAATATTAAGAATATCATATTATAATAAAATAATAAATACTAGAAACACATGATCTAAGTAATTAAACAAAAGTTTATATAGCAAGAAAACATGGCTATTTATTTATGATATTTATTATGAATAATAAATAAAAATCTATTGCAAATATATTAACAGAATTTGAAGTGTATGACCAACGAATCTATAATTCATTAAGAATTTAAAATAAATAGCGAGTGTAACACACCTAACAACGAATGGTATATTTATATACTAATAAATAATAGCTACTTCGAGGGGGCAATAAAACTATTAAAAGTTTTAGCGTTTTAACAAATGTCAATTAGGGTAGTAAGTAACTAGTTTAAATACATTTATTTGTATAGGATCTACTAATAGGCGTATGTTGAACTATTAAAATTTTTAGGAGTTTTATTGCCTGTCTCGAAGTAAGTTACTATTACTTATTAGGGGATAAATCTATCATTCATTGTTAGGGGCATTATCTTTATTATTTTTTATAAAATTTTTAATTTATTATAGGCTGGCCAGTCATAACCTTCAAATTTTGTTAATATATTTGTAAAATATTTTTTTTATTATTCACAATGAATTTCATGAGTAATTAGTTTGTTTTATTGCTAGAGAAATTTCTATTTAATTACCTGTCTTTTGATTCCAGTAATTATTATATTTTTAAAGTTTGATATTCTTATTATTGCTAGTTCATATTTGTATAAATATTTGTGAACATGCTATAATTATATTTCTGTGTATTAATTGAGGTGCGTGAAATATGTTTAATATTATAATATTATTATATCGGTATCAAACCTTTGTTGTGGCTGGTCGGACAGACGGATCATCAAAGAAATCATTAAATTTTCATGAGATTGGTGCAATAATTTTCTTGTTGCAACGTGTCATGGGAACCGACTATATTAAATATATATATATAGTTATTTGGTAGTATTAAAAAATATTAAAATTTTACATGTATAAGCACACTTGATATTGTGACATATAAATATTTACATGGAAGTGCATGATTTTAAGTCACTCATATTCATGTTCATAAGCATTTGATACTTTTCTTACAATTTTGTTCCTTTTATGATTCATATTGCATGCCATAGCTCCTTGTCACATATAATTTAATAAATAGTAGTTATTTAGTGAATTTGATTTGTTAAAGTCGTTAATATTTTGTGTAACATGTTCCACTTAGTCACTCAGAGGACTGCCTCCACAAAACACTTTTCAGCTTTAGAGTTTAATTTTTGGGTATTTTTAGTTTTTATGTTAGTTCTTGTATTTTCTTTTGGGTCTGAATAGTTATTTGTCTATTGTAAGTATAGTTTCTTTCAATTGAAATCTTATTTTTTTTAACTTGTATCAGTTATTGAATTATTAACATATGAAATGAAATAAAATTATATTTTCTTGCTTCTTTTAGTTATTGTTTGTCTTTATTATTTTTTTTTAATACAAAATATGTTCAAATTCTTTCATCATGTTCTATATTGTCAAGTTGTACTGTCTTCCGCATCCGGGGTATGACAGGTTGCGTGAGAATGTTTGGCATGATTGTGAGCAAGAGAAGAGGTGATAAGGTTTGAGAGGGGAGTTTTACGTGATCTGGCGAGGGGCGGAATGGGAGGCTTAGATAGGCTAAGCGAGCCGTGGAGGAGCTCAGTCTGGCAAGGTGTCACAGAAGAATGAGAAGGGTATGGACACAATAGCTTGGGTAAAGGAAAAGTTGATAGTGGGGTTGTGAGTGTAGAAATATTTTTTAGGAGGATTCAACCTCCCTTTACTATATTTTATTTTCTCGTTTGATTGGATGGATCATGTGATGGAGAAATGGGCCAGAAAACAACATGGGTGGCGAGAGCAGGTAAGGATTTAATAGGGAATTTTACATTTGATCTCCCCTTTTTATAATGTCAATATTAATGCTAATATCAATATTAATATTACTGCTGTCATTTAAAATAGAAGAAATAAATAAAAGATCTATTAATTCATGAACGCATAACCTCCTTTCTCATGTATCTTGAATTGTTTCGATTCACGTGAGAAACCTGAATAATATGGGCGTCTTTCTAAGTATTTTCAACTTATCGGACTCGCTCTTGCAGTTCCTTTTGCAAATAGAGGACATTTAAGTGATCAGCGGTAATCTAGGCATTCCGGGTTCAATTCTCATGTCACATTCAATCCTCGTTATTTTCATTGTGTTTGGCCACATAGAAGGTTCTTCCCTACACAATTTCTACACTTTGGAAATGCTTGCTTGGTCCATTTTATGATTGAACGTTGTTTGGACATCTTTGATTGTTCTTAAGTGAATTATATTCTGTGTGACATCATGTCCGTTGTTCATCATATTCATCATTGAGCATTTTTCGGCATTTTGATATTATCAACATAATTTGTTCTAAGTTGCAATCAATGGATCTCAAACGTAATTTTTGCAGTACTGCATTCTTCATTCATATTTGATGTTGTAATTACTTGTGACAAATTGTGAGATTTGTATCAAGGTTAACATACTGTTTTCTCACTAGCCATTTATTGGAGACAGCCTTACAAAAAAATAAAGGCATAGAGTTATGATGACTTGGAATTAAAAACCATCTACATTGTGGAGCCTGCTGAGACATAAGAGTTATGATGACTTGGAATTAAAAACCATCTACATTGTGGAGCCTGCTAAGACATCAACCTAGGTAATACCGGAGTTAACCCAAATCACAACAGAAAAACAAATGATATTATTAAAAACAAATAATTAATTACAACCAACACATTTGAAAGGGAAAATACAACACAGACGACACACAAACTCGCTTTAGGACGGCTCCCGGGCGATTTTGGTAATGGTTAGAAAACTGGGGATGGTGTCGACAAGGCAGAGAAGGGGTTTCTAGGCTATGATAGAGGAGTGATAGCAATTATGAGTGGCTGGAAGGGTCTGGCAGCTAGGGACGGTAGTCCAAACGGCGGTAGTTTGTTGTTTGGGGCAACTGGATGACGGGAAAACATCAAGGGGGAGGAGTTGCGGTGAGGACAGCAAGTTGGAATGAGGGGAATGGCTGGTCCTGGCTGTAACAACAAAAAACAACACAAAACAGCTGTTTTCGAGTAGCGACAAGGAGCAAGAATGGTTGCGCAAGTGAGAAGAATGGCTATGCAGTGACGAGCTGTAGGGAGACAACAACAAAACTACTGTCAGTATGTCTTGCAACGATGGAGAATGTGAGTCAGCGAAGTGGGAGGGATGCAGAGGAGTTGTGGAAAGTTACAGTCGAAGCACCACTTGGAGACCAATATACATGCACCACTTGGAAATCGAGATACAACCCTTGAAGGGATGAAAAGACATCAGTGATTGTCTCATTACAAAGCACTTGAAAAACTCTTAATCTAAAACAATACACAGATATACATACATATATGCATACATGCATATATATACATACATATACCTACATACATATACATATATACATACATATACTTACATACATATACATATATACATACATCAACATATATACATACCTATATGTATATATACGTACATCTACATATATACATAACTATGTGTGTATGTGTGTGTGTGTATACATACATACATGTACCTATATATGTATGTATGTATGTATGTACCTATATATGTATGTTTGTATGTGAATATGTATGTCTGTATGTATATATATGTATGTATGTATGTATATATGCATATCTACATACATAAACATATATACATACATATACATATATACATACGTATATACAAACATCTACCAACTTAAATATACATATATACAAACATATACCTATATATACTTACATCTACATATGTACATACATATATGTATGTATGTCTGCGCGCACACGTGTATATATATATTTATTTATATATATACATATATATAGACACACATACATACATATATAGGTATAGATATGTATCTATGTACAAAATATATAGATATAGATATACATCTATATAAAAATATAGATATGTATCAATATGTGTGTATGTATATATATATATATATATATAACCTTTTATATATGACCGACAAGTTCCCCTATTTAATACAAAGATTAAATAGGGTTTATTTTATCTGGGTTCCAAGTTCCCTATAGAGGCAAACCCCTATAGTTAATTACATCCCAAATGACGGGAGTCACTTGAGAAAACTCTCGATAATGATCAATGGTTCTAGTCTTTAAGAATTCAAGGTTTAGGTTTTCAAGTTAAGACATGAAAAAACAAATGAGAGTGGCTCAAGTGAGAACAATCCTTTCAGGAGTCCAAATGAAGTAAAGAGTAGGGGATGTCACAGATTCTGAGGGGTATCCTCAGTGACCTCCCAAACTATCCTACTGTGTGGCTGCATTTTAGAGGTGATGTTAATTAAGTGTTTGATCCTACCAATTTTATTATTTGGGACTTACATATGCATAACACTCAATTATGTAAATAGCCCGTAGAGATATGAGGGTTTACGTTGTGTCACACGACGATAACCTCAGAACCTAAGGCGGGTTAGGACTTACGCTACACAACATGGTTGTACAGGAGCCTAAAAAGGGAGTATGAGGATTTACGTCGCGCTAGGCAAGCTAACTCGAAGTCCTATGTGTTATTATTATACTAGAAAGAGATAATGCTGAAGAAGATCTTCTTGTTGCTCGCTCCAAGCTCCTTCGTCGTGCTGCCCATAAAGTTGGCTCCAAGCTTTTGTCGTCGCGATGGCTCCAGGGTTTAAGTGTTTGAAAATTGTAGTTTATGTTTCACAATTTTGGTGTCAAAGTTTGGTTTTGCATGCAGAATGAGTAGATTGCAGGTAAATAAAGAAAAGTAATTGAAAAGTAAAAAATGTTGTAAATAAACTGTAAAAGCGTACATGGGCATCTGCTACTGTTGTGTTATTAATGTTGCGAGCATAATATGATTTGCAGCAGATTTGAATAAATTTGCAAGAAAATTAAACAAGACGAGAAAACCCAACGCGAAAGTCTAAAAAATGAGTTGTAAAAACCACAAGCAAAAGAAACACTTAGTCACATATGAAAGATCAGGACTGGGTATAAGACCTTGGTGAAAGTGGGGGCTCAGAGCTGGGCAGTGGGCTTCCTGACCTTGAACAGGAGTTACCGGCCCAACAATCTACAGAAGGCAGTTTTTAACCTCAATCCAAGTGACTAGCCGTGGATCTTTATAAATTTTCATAGAAAAATTTTCATGCAAAAGTTATTATTCAAGTCTTTTTTTATGCAGAGTTCTCTTAATCGTGCAAAAGAAATTTTTATTTTATTTTTGTAAATATTTTATAAAGCCGTACAGCCCACAGATTAGTCACTCTAATCTTGCTAGAACTACTGACAACCTAAGAGTGTCGGGGGCAATGATCCCACCAAGAATCGACGAATAGTATCATAGGTCATTCCCTCTCCCTTATTAAAGATCTTTGAGGTAGGAGATACTATTCTAATAATCTAACCTCGTATCCCTCGTTTAAGCACACATAAACAATGTCATCATCGCCCTCGCCACCTAGACCCTAGACTTATTCTAGTCCGATGATCCATATGTGGCGTTAACCAGGAGGATTGAGTGTAATATCCAAGCTCAAATCCCAGTGCATTGGGTTTTATTGTAGGTTAAGTCATTGAGAGAATTTCATTGTTGATTTAATTAAGGAAGGATAGTGTCTTAGTCAGTTTATGAATTAGGGTCACGTGTCTAGTTTCACTGTACATTCGAGGAGAATTAGGTGAATGGACTCTTATTTAGGGTATGCTCCGAAAACCTTGGGAGGTTACATTGCAGAGATTAGGTAGATGAGCTCTTACTTAGGGTGTGCTCCTAAAATCTAAGAAGACCATGCTGAGGATTAGGTGGATGGACTCTCACCTAGGGTGTGCTCCTAAAATCTAGGAAGCCTATGCTGAGTACTAGGTGGATGGGCTCTCACCTAGGGTGTGCTTCTAAGTGCTTCTAAAGTGTAGGAAGCCTAAACCGAGGATTAGGTGGATGGGCTTTCACCTAGGGTGTGCTTCTAAAGTGTAGGAAGCCTAAACCGAGGACTAAGTGGATAGACTCTCACCTAGGGTGTGCACTTAAAGTTCTAGGAAACCTACACTTTAACTTATGCTTAATGTGATTTAAGGTTTTCTATATCTTCCAATTAATTAAATCATAAATCCCCATCTTTATGACTTAACCATTAAGCAATAAACAATCCGCTTCCAAAACTCAAAGCAAAAAGGGGTGAGGGGCAAAAACACAAAGCAATGTTAGAAATTCCCAAAATAGTATCCAAACTGCTCCGAAATCAGCCCACAAAAGCACCACAAAACTGTGAATAAATTGCCCTAAATCAGTCACCAAAAGCACCCCAAAGCAGTGAATAAAACAATCTCAAAACATCCCAAAACAATGTGCGTTTAAATTGTGATCAAACCTCCCTAAAAATGTTCAAAAAATTGCAGCGAAACCAGTTTAGACTAGTCCCAAAACAGTGACAAAACCTTCCTAAAAGTTACCAAAAATTGCAGCGAAACCAATGTAAACCAGCCCCAAAATAGTGACAAAACCTTCCTAAAAGTGTACATTTAAAGTTCCAAAAACTGCAACAAAATTAGCCCATCCAAAACAGTTCCCAAAACATCATTTAATTATCCTTCAAACAACATTAAAATAACAAGTAAATTTCCCCAAAATCGGCATTTAAATGGGGCACAAAGCCCCCCCTCAAGAACAGTAAATGAATCAACACTCGGGTGGCATATAAAGCCTTCGAAACCAGCAATTTATAATACCCAAACGGTGAAAAAGTCGAGGCAAAACAGTAAGACTGACAACTTAGAACAACATCCCGATTCTTCTTCAAAACAACGATAAAACCGAGAAACCGACCAAGATGAATTGAATAAAGATTTGCATGCAAACCCCACAATTCCTATGCGTTAACATATCTCCAAACTAGACTTTAATACTTACATTTATACCACCCAAATCTTTCATGTCATGTCAAAACAACATCGATACGGCTTCTAGCGCGTGTGCGCAAAGATGTGTATGTAGAGGGATCAAAACTTAAGGTGTTAGAAATGTAAATCCATAATAATTGTGTGGTAGGTATGTAAATGCCCCCCAACACTTTAACATATCAATGTGCATAAGATTGGTATCAATAACTAAACTGGAAAATAAAGCCGTAGGTTTCTTATCTGTCAAAATCATTAGGCAAATAGTTGAAAATACTGAAGATTAATAGATTGTAGATAATAAATCAAACAGTTAAGTTGAAATCAATAATCATGTTATAATTCAACACTAAATATTTGCCAAACAGTCGTTCCCCTCTGCACATAATTAATTCATGAATTGGCAAAATTTATCATCCATAATAAATCTAAGCAAGATAATCTAAAAATAATACCAAAATCATCCATAAAACTGCAGTTTAGGTGTTAGGCAAGTGAATACACTGGATTGAGTGGTAAGTATGTAACTCTTGTTATGTCGTGTACGCTGCAAAGAATAAAGAGGAAGGGGAAGAGGTATACCTGGCCGAAGCCCGCTGGAGAAGAAGAGGAAGGAGGAGCTGGTTTGGGTTGTGAGGGTTGTATCAAGCAGCGGGAGCAGCAGGTTCGGCTAACACGGGGGCGGGGGGGGGGGGTGGCGTGTG
>NW_018165496.1:321809-347875 GCF_001263595.1 Phalaenopsis equestris
GCCGAACGACTTCTGTCGGATGAGGAAGAGACGAAGCGGTTGTTCGACGGGGAGGGGAGCGAGCTTCCTGTCAAACGGAATCGAGCCAAGCAGGATTGAGCAGGAGCTTCGCTTTGGAGCGCCAGGCGAGCGAGGGCCTCTAGACGAGAGAGGAACGCTTTGGAGCTTGAGGTGAGCGAGGGCTTTTGGACGAGAGAAGGAGCGGGAGAGTTTCTTCGTCGCAGGGAGGAGGCAAGGTCGTGCGAGAGGAGCAGAGGGCTTTGGTATGGGGAAGATGTGAGAGGAAGAAGGGGAAGAGGTATACCTGGCCGAAGCCCGCTGGAGAAGAAGAGGAGGAAGGAGGAGCTAGTCTGGGTTGTGAGGGTTGTATCAAGCAGCGGGAGCAGCAGTTTTGGCTTCTATGGAGTCGTGCAGGGCTGTTGCTGCGTGAACAGGAAGACGGGATCGAGCGGTCAAGGAGGCAAGCCGAACGACTTCTGTCGGATGAGGAAGAGACGAAGCGGTTGTTCGACGTGGAGGGGAGCGAGCTTCCTGTCAAACGGAATCGAGCCTAGTAGGATTGAGCAGGAGCTTCGCTTTGGAGCGCCAGGCGAGCGAGGGCCTCTAGACGAGAGAGGAACGCTTTGGAGCGTGAGGTGAGCGAGGGCTTCTGGACGAGAGAAGAAGGAGCGGGAGAGTTTCTTCGTCGCAGGGACGAGGCAAGGTCGAGCGAGAGCAGCAGAGGGCTTTGGTATGGGGAAGATGCGAGAGGAAGAAGGAAACGGGTCTGCGGCTTCTTCGGTGCGAGAGACGGGATCGAGCAGAGAGAGCGAGGGATCGAGATCGAGAAGGGAGCAAGTGCGGGAGATGAGCAGGAGCGAGCGAGGAAGTTCGTTGCCGAGGAAGGAGACGAGCGGGAGCGGCGGATTTCGTTCGAATTGAAACAGCCAGCCGAGGCTCTCGTGAGTGAGAAAGAGCCGTTACGAGACAACATTGGCAGAGAAATTAATTTGTTTCCTTTAACAGAGAAGTTTATTTGGCGTGACACATCTCCTAATTAAATTTTATTAAAACTGGATTAAATATTTCATTTGAAATTTGAAATTCAAAATTCAAATTACTTAACTCTTGTTCAGGCTCGAATTTAGTCTAAATCGAATCCGAGTTGAACATGAGTTGAGTCCAGGCCCGCGTCCCGTTAAAAAAAGCGTACATTGATTTCCATGTCATTTGTGCCGTGCGTAACCCTAGCAATGTGGGTGTCCTTCCCAGCTAAAATTAACGTTCCGGACGCGGTGACACAGTTTGTTTCGTCATCCGTGGTCGTCCAGACAGGTTCGCCGACGGTTGGGCAAAAAATTTGTCGATTCAAGTCAAAGTCGTGTGTGGTGCAGTGAGTGCGTGAATTGCGGCGTTCACGAGTAATTGAGTCACAAAGGGTTCACCTAAGGCTGTTTGATCCTATAGGAACTCATTTTCGGGCCCTCTACATGTTGGTCCTGAGCCCATGCAACTAGAAGTTGAGTGCTTGGAACCACTCATGCGAGTTCTTCACAAAAATGAGTCAAGAAGTGGTTTGAAGTTCTACGGGAGGTGGGCTTCGTTACTAGTCCGCTAGGATGGTCAACAAGGAACTTCTAAGACTAGATTATGAATTATGGGAGGAGATTAAGACCTCACTAACAATGAGGTCAACACGGCTCAACTCTCGTTTCCCGTTATATGTTTTCTCGTGGTATTATTGCGGTTATAGTACCGCGAGAAAACTGTGCGGCAAAAAGTTTCCCGTCAATCTCTCGTGGTTGTTGAGCTTCGACTTCATTTGGTTTGAATTTCTAACGTGTTGGACCTCTCTCTCGTGGTTGGGCGAGCAAAAAGCTTCCCGTCAATCTCTCGTGGTTGGGCAAGCTTCGACTTCATTTGGTTTGAATTTTTAACGTGCTGGACCTCTCTCAGTAGGGGTAACTCAGGAATGATTTTACATATTCAATTGGTTTGAATTTCTTCTATTTGGGATTTCCATATCTCTGGTGTCAGTTCTTCGAACTCAAGATTGCCTTGGACCCTCACTATAAAGTCGGTTGGAGTCTCTCCCATAGGTTCAACTGGAATAATGTGCCTATTTTCCTCCTCAACTGGAAAATGATTCTTTGTGTTGTGACTATCTTCAGTATCTACTATATCATTACCCAAATTTTCCAAAACACCATGCTCTGTGAACAGATCACCTTCCTAGGTATGTAATGTGATTCAATGCCCAAATTTGTGGCACTTGCAATACTTCCTGGCCGTGACTAATTTAGGGATGCATATTGTTTCCACCTGTTTTCCACTCAAAATCAGTTTTTTCTCTGATGGGGGTCGTCTTGGGTGTTCTCCTGAGTGTACTTTGGCTGGAAGATCTTGAGGTTGAACTCTCCTAGTAAGATGGGGTGGACGCTCGGTGATTTGGTCTGTCCACTTCTGAAGCTAGGGTTTGAATTTTTAGTCAGTGGTAAGCTGATAGGAATTGGCACTGTACCTTCTCTCAGTCTCCTCTAATACTGGATTCCACAACATCATGACTGGTTTTTTGCATCACTAAATTTCTCCCGATTGGAGTGATTTGGATCCTCGTTTCTGACTTCCTTTCGACTCTCCTGATTCCAGTCGAGGGTAATCTTCCCCAAGTTTCATCCTCATTGTTCGCAAGCCTCCATTGAAGTTGACGGATCTTCTGCTGTATCTCTTTTTGGATAGATTCAATATGTATCTCCTTGGGGGCATGGCTAGGGTTTAGTGTTGAGAGGTGAAAGGGGGTACAGTGGACTAAGCGGCGGTTTCAAAGCTTTGATTTGGGTTTGTTGACGTTGAAAATCAACAAAAGAGAAATAGGGTTAGGTCAAAATGTGGCTAAGGTTTGGGAATATGAAAAAAAAAATTTGGTGGAGGGGATAAAGCAGATGTTATAAAACCATAGGATAGGATTAGAGTTAGGTTAGCTCTGAAATCAAATGATATCGAAGTTAACCCAAACCACAACAGGAAAACAAATAATATTTTTAAAAGCAAATAAACAATTACAACCAACACACTTGAAAGGGAAAATGCAACACACACGACACAAACTGGCGTTAGGGCGACTCTTGGGGGATGTTGGTGACAAGGTAGGGTTGGTAGAGGAGGGACAATGATTATGTGTTGCTGGAATGGCCGAGCAATAAGGAACAACAGTCCAAAGAGCGCAGTTTGCTGTTTGGGGTGGCTGGATGGCGGGAAGGCAGAAGGAGGAGGCTTTGCGGCGTGGCAGAAATTATGAATGAGAAGTGCACTTGGTTGGATGGCCGGAACAACAGAAAACAACCCAGAAGGGTTGTTTCTTGGCGACAACAGGGATGGGAATGGCGGTGGCAGCGACAGAGAGCGGGAATGGTGGCGGCGGTGGCAGTGAAGCCGTGGAACTGCGGGACAGCCAAAGGAGGACTATTTGGGGGCTGCGCCAACGAGAAGGATGGCTGGACGGCGACGAGCTGCAGGGAAACTACAACATGACTGATGTCAGGGCTGTCTATAGCGATGTGGAATTCTAGGCGGCAAAGCGGGAGGAGTGTGGAGGAGTTGGGGAAAGATAAACACTACTTGAAGACCAAGAAGCTACAACGAAGCTCTACTTGGAAACCAAGATACATCCCTCGAAGGGAAGAAAGAGCGCCGGCGACTGTCTTGGTACAAAACACACAAAAAACTATTAATCCAAACCTTAATACACACATATATTGGAAAGATTAAAAAGGAACAGAGGATAATAGGAAAGAAGAGAAAAAGAAAGGAAAATGAGACTGTTTCGGCAGCTCGACTCTCGTCTCCTGCCTCTTATGTTTGTTCGCGGTAAAATTGTGCTGGAAAGAACTCCCGCGTCACCGGTAACCCGATCTCAAGCTCGGGAGACGACCTTTTCATCCGTAATGCTTTAGGAGAAAGCTTACCTTCACCTACCATTAGCAAGGGGGATTTGAAGATGATAGGGTTTGTGATGCCAAATATAACTTCTGGATTTGAAGTTGGGTGTTAAAATTAATTGTTTAGGAATAATTTGCAGTTAGACCCACAATGTTATGTTCTACCTTTGGGCGTTAAGGATTAAGATTCTAGTCGACAATGATGAAATGAAATGTTAAGATGGATGCATGATATCAAAGAATGATATAGTGAAGAACAGTATATTGTTAGGAACATTTATTGTTATAATTTGTTAAATCATATAAGTTTGGACATAATAAGCTGAGGGAAGAAGAACCATTGGTGGGATTGAAAAGGTTTTTGGGTGGGATGGGTGGTCAGCACAATATGTGGTGGAAAGCATGCAATTTAAGTTGGTTTACAAGGTAGAGTGAAAATTGTGTTTTTCTTAAAATTGAACTTTGGCAATAACTATAATCATCGGCCTTGCCCTAAATTTTTGTTTTTTACATTTATACCACCCAAATCTTCATATCACAAACAGACCACCATTTTAATTTAAAATAAAGTGAAATACACCTCTTCATGCATAGGTAAGGTGGTATGTATGTAAACATCAAGTATATGTGTTAAATATGTGAGTACATTGGAATTGAGTGGTATGTGTGTAAATCTCCCATTAAAACAGTAAATTACATTTCCTCGTCAATAAAGATTACACATTCAGCGTTTCTCATCAATTCTGAATCTCTCTCTTTCTTATGGGTACTCCATTTTATATAACGCCTATTTTATGCACAAACTGCCGAAATTTTTTGTTGGTTGCAAAGCATCAGTTCAACCCACCTCTCAAACCACTCCAGAGATACCAAACCCAATCAAAAGATGTGAAAATGATTGTATACTTGAGTAGATAGCTTACTGTCATGTACATCTCTGTTTGCTAATATTTTTTTTTAGAATTTAGAGCTTTTATTGTTGGGGCATTTACACACATACCACCCAATTCCTATATATTTATATGCCTATCACCTAGATTTTACTTCTTACATTTATACCACCTAAACCTTTTACTTCTTACATTTATATCACTTCAAAAATACCGCCTTTTTTAACTTTTAAAGAATGAATTACACTTTTTCATACATAGGTAAGGTGGCATGTATGCGAAAATTGAAGTTTTGGTGTCAAACATGTAAATACTTAAGAATTAAGTGGTATGTATGTAAATATTGCTTTAATGTTTTATATTCTTTCAATTGTGACTTAGCAGGCTGAAGATGTGATGGGGTCTGTATTAAAAGAATACCTCGATGCACCGCAGCACCATGACAAAGCGATTGATGCATCTGCAGATAATCTTAGGACCGTTGTGGCAACAAAGCAAAATGAAGGCGGCGGCGACGTTCCTCTCGCTGCAAGATGTAGTAGTAACACGAGTAATGATAATGCAAAGTTTACACACAATCTGGAAAACTCGTTACCTGTAGAGAGTTCGGTAAGCGATGCAGCTGTGCATAAGTTCAATAGAGTTGTCGCCATTGTCGATCCTCCACGAGTTGGACTTCATCCTACTGTGAGTAACTTCGCTGCATGAGCTTAAAATCCTGTTATATTAATGAAGCATTGGATATTATTTTCACATTTTAAAATTTTGGAGCTCTATGTTATTATAGATTATAAGACAATGAGCGTTGTTTCGTTCCTTCGGTTTCATTTGGCTGCTTGAAGCTAAGAGTAAAATATTTGAAAGGAAGAATTACATACATACCAGTCAACTTCTACGTATTTACATATCTAACACTTAACTTCAATTTTTACATATATGCCATCTTACTTGCACATGATGGTGTATTTCACTTTTAAAAATTAATAAATAGTGGTAGAAATAATTGTAAGTAAAATTTAGGTGTTAAGTATATAAATACATAAGAATTGGGTGGTATGTATGTAAATGTCCCTATTTGAAAACATGTACTAAAAATGATAAATTTATTAGATTTTATATTTGTGTGGATGTAAATTGAAGTCAATATGAATTTTAAATTCAACGCTCACTTTTAAATCAAAAGTATATTTCATTTTCACAAATTGAACTCACTATAAATTTTAAATTCATCGCTCACTTTTAAATTGAAAGTATATTTCATTTTCACATTTGGGGGAATGAAAATGAAATAATTATTTTCTAAAACATTCTTTTTTGGAAGATTTACATGCATGCCCCTCAATTCTTATATATTCACATATCTATCACCTAAACTTCACTTTTTACATACATATTACCTTACCTATGCATGAAAAGGTGTATTTTATTTTTAAAAATTTAAAATGGTGGTGTTTTTGATGTGATATGAATGATTTGGGTGGTATAAATGTAAAAAAGCAAAGTTTAGGTGTTAGTTAGATATGTAAATACATAGGAATTAGGTGGAATGTATGTAAACGCCACTTATTTTTATCTGAATTTGTGAGCTTTTGAGCTGCTTAGTAAGTAATTTTATTTCAGTTTAAATTTTATAGAAGGCATCTAGGTACACCAACCCATGCTTCACAGCTAATGCCAAGAAAGAAGTCTAAATCCTTTCTTTCCTGTCTTGTAGTAATGGCATTATGATGTTCATATATTCTTCAATAACATAATCTGATATTGCAACTTTTCTCAACAATCAAAATCATCATCAAAACTTTTCATAGCTTTTTTGATTCTTTTCAAAACAATTCATAGGTGATTAAGGCTCTGAGGACTCATCCACGGATTCGCCGGGTCGTGTAAGTGAACCTTTTTCATAATATTTTCTGTTTTCCTTCTATTTTATCGGGTTCAGAATCTGTACTCGGCTTTATTCTAGCTAAAGTTTTTCAAACTAGTTTGGGTTTGCTTAGATTAAAGATCTATTTGTAATAGCTTTCTGCCTGCTTTACGTTTTAGATTGTCACCACAGCTTTGTTTGCGGAACTATTTTTTTATTGTTTCTTAGAATTTTTTGTAGTCAGAAGTTATTTTTTTAAACTTATTTTATTCAAGTGCATTGTCTGCGAGGAAATTTTTGTTTGATTTTTTGAAAAAAAATAAATATTTATAATTGTAGCTTCTTAAGAAGTTCTCTTCACCATAACTTTACAATCATTTTTATATAAAAAAAAAACTACAACAGTCCCAATCGGGCCATAAATCTTAGCCTTCCGGAATGAAATCCAACCACACTGAATCACCCTCACTGAATCACCCTTTCTTCTTCTCTTCTTCTTTTTTTTTTTTTGATAAATTTACATAATACCACAATTTTCCTGCATTGACACCTAAATTTTGATATTTTCATCCATAATACTTTGATGTTATAAATCTATCCATGCAAAGGTGTATATTTCACTTTTAAAAAGTTAATAATAGTGACGACATTTTTGATCTAATGTTAAATATTCGAGTGGTCTAAAATATAATTTTTAGATATGTAAACGTATAATAATGTTGTGGTATCTATATAAATGCCCCCTTTTTTTGTTTGTTTGTTTTGTTTTCCAAACTCATTGTTGTTCCCACCATCAGCTACATCTCCTGCAACCCAGAAACTCTGGTTGCAAACGCCATAGAACTATGCACACCAACTGCTGATAAACAGGAAAAAGGAAAGGGTAACAGAGGCTGGAGGAAGATGAGCAATGCCGGTCTGGCGAGGTACAGGGTGAAGTCGATGCCGAGCTCCGATGCCTTCCGACCTGTAAGGGCCATCGGCATTGATTTGTTCCCGCACACACCTCACTGCGAGATGGTGATGCTGTTGGAGAGGTAAGGATCTCCATTGATGTGGTTCTGATCTTCTCCAACACTATAAGTATGGTGATTTAGAGTTTATTTGCATGGGAATGTAAGACTACGCCACATTTTTGTTGAGTAATTCTGTCATATTCTTATAGATGAAATCTGATGAAGAAGTCTCAGAATTTCTCTCTATGTTGAAGGCAATAAAAGATGCATTATTTGTAGGAAATTAAGTAAAAGTACTTTACATATATGACATTTGCATGCATACCGCCCAATTCCTATGTATGTACATCTCTTATCACCTAAATTTTGCTTTTTTTACATTTATACTGCCTAAATCTTTCTCATCACATCAAAGTCATCATCATTTTAATTTTTAAGACGCAAAATACACTTTTTGATGCATTGGTAAGGTGATATGTTATGTAAAACTTCTAAGTTTTGGCGTTAGATTTATAAATACATAGGAAATGAGTGGTATGTATGTAAATCTTTTTATATATATATTGCCTTCATGCTATGGCTTATGATTGCTGTGGATAGCAGTCTCTGTTTTGAGTTGGATTAAACTCTGTGGCATTATTGAATTGGCTTATGATTGCTGTGGATAGCAGTCTCTGTTTTGGTTTGGATTAAACTCTGTGGCATTATTGAATTATGATCTGCTATCCAAGTGTTGTGACAATTTGATTTTTATGACCTCTTGCTCAGTTGTTAGGATTGTTCCCTTTTAACTTTGAGTTGTTTGGTTATGTATATATATATATTAGTAGGAAGGAGTTGATTGAATGATTACAAAATATTTATTTTTAAGGAATATTTATGATTATAAAATAACATATTGATTTTAAATAATATATTATTGATTAAAATCAAATTTAATTGTCATTAAATTAATTTTTGAAATGTTTAGAAACACTTCTCAATTAGTTATTTAATACTTATTCTGAGAGTTAATTTTTGCTTTCTTATTTAGCTTTTTATTTTTCTTAAAATGTTAATTTATTAATGTATTTAAGTTTCTAGAATCATTTGATGGAGCCATTTTCTTAAAATAAAATTAAGTTGTTTCTTGATTAAAGATATTTTGATCGTCAAGTCAAATAAAAAAAAATAGTAGTTGAGATTTACATAACTACCGCCCAAATGTCATGCATAACACATTATATTGTTAGTCATATATACTATTTAGTCTTAATACACATAACACTATTAATTGCATATACTACCTACTCTTAGACCACAAATCACACTATAATCATATGTGATGTCTGGTCTTAAAGCACACATCACATTGTTAATCATATATATCAACTATTTTTAAAACACTCATTGCACTGTTAACTGGATATATTACATGGTTTTACAACACATGAAACTGTTAACCACAGATATAGCCTGGTCATAGACCAGAAATCACACTATTAGCCATAAATAAGGTTTGACCTTAAAGCAAACATCACAATGCTAACCATAGATATTGACTATTCTTAAGGCACTCTTTGCATTGATAACTACATATACTATATGGTCTTGCAACACATGAAATCACTATCCACAGATATTACCTGGTCTTAGAACACATAACACTGATAGTCACATATACTGCCTAGACTTAGATCGTACATGAACTTTCAACGACATATCTACCTGGTCTTAAAGCTGTATGATAAAGTTGGTGATCCTGGATAGAGCAAGCTTTTGATAAATTGACCTCACTAAGCTCTAATTTAATATGTTTTCTTTTTAAATTTTGCTTCAATTTTTATTATTGTAAGAAACTTATTTTTTTTCTTCAAAATTTTTTATTTAGATGATACACCAGATGGGGAAACAAAAGAAATGTGGTAAATCGACCATTTGGGAGAGGCAAGTCATGATCATATTCTTTGATTTATGCTTGAAACAAATATAAATTGACAATAGACTAACCACACTCTTCAATACAAAATATTGGAAAAATATAACTAAAAACTTTCATGAAAGAACAAGAAGACTGTATGATAATACTCAGTTGAAGATAAATGAGATCAACTTAAAAAAGATTAGAAATTATGGAAGAAATTAAAGATAGGGGTAAGTGGATTATGTTGAGACCTAGTTAAGAGAACAATGGATGCATCATAAGAGAGGTGGAGACAAAAAGTTTTAGTACATAGAAAATGTTAGATGAATTCTTAATCTTCTCATATTTATTGTAGTTTGATTTAATAAGTGTAGGTCCTGCTCAATGCCAAAAATGAAGTCCAAGATGACATCCACACAAAAGCGAAAACAGAAAATAAAGGTCAACGCCCCACATTTATCTGAGCAGATTTCACAACTGGTCACAAATTGCACTAGCTTGGCATCAACTGCTTGCATGGCTATTCAGAAATACCCAACTATGATGGAAGTCGTGAAGCTATTGGACTCCACTCCCGAGATATTCAAAGATATGTCCTTATAGTTATTTGGTATAACTTCTAGAGAATCAAACCAAGTTGGAGGCTTTCATGATGACGTATCTAAACAGATGATTCCTTGCCTCCAATACTTTTTAAACAATTAGTCCCATTAGTTTGTGTTCTCTTTTCATTTCTTTTCCTCATTTGTGTGTAATAATTTTAATTTTTATATTGAATAATATCCTGTGATGTGTCGGCGTGACATTTCAGTATGTATGTTTTGCACAAGCTGTAGTGTTTTATTCAAGTAATTGTTCACCTATAGCATCACTCATTATTTTCAATATTTTCTGACATGCGTAAAATATATAGAAGAACTTATAAAATAAAGAGAAAATTTTAAAGATAGTGGAACGGTCAACAATTATGACAACTATAATATATCGTATCAATAAGTACTATCAGACAAATTTGTGCTAGACAGTGTATGTGTCATCATCATCTGTGGATGACAAGTGGATTAGTGACATGATACACGGTCATCTGGCTAAAATTCTTAGTATGTTTCAGATGTTCGATTTTTTTTTTATTTGCTGACTGAATTACAAAGTAATTAAGAGTTGCATGGATCATCTCAATTTACACCCAAAGAAGTACTAGCTATCACTTTATATATTATGTCACATAATGAGTACATTCATGCTGCTTTCGAGTGATTCCATTACTTAGCATAGATGATTAGTAGATATTTCGATCTTGGGGTTAAGAATGACAAATAATATTTTCATAATCATAAATACTACTTTTGCTCATACACCAAGAAAATCCGTAACGATGCGAGATATATGTCGTTCTTTAAGATATAAATTTATCTTTTTAATTTGCATGAATATTTTGAAAAAAAATGTTCTCATAATTTTTTTTATATGATTGTATAAGAGAAATTCATGACACACATGTCAATGCACGTGTTGACAATAATGACAAGATTGTATATATAGAACATTGTGTATCTACAACATAGAATACACTAGTAATTTATGATTTCAGCATGTGTTTTATTTTCCTAATTGTTGGATGGGAAGGGAGCGCTCATAATAGTCACATCTTCAAATTCTTCACTCGACACTGTGAATACAAATTTTTAATGTCTTCAATTTGTTAGTATATTCATGAAAATATATGAAGTGTTACCATTGAACATATGTACTAGTAATATTATTATTTAGGAAAATTTTACATCATCGATTTGGGATATCCCATACAACGAGGTTTCTTAAAGCCCTTCCTCGATACGATATATCATCCTCATGACTTTGAGCTCAACAACCAAGTGATTAAAGGGAGGAAAAAATAGTTCAACAAAAGACACTCATCATTACAAAGTGTTATTAAGAGAGCATTCGACGAATAGAAAAAGTGGGTCATACTCCGAGATATGCCGACTCATCCCTTGAAAAAGTAGATAAAAATAGTCATTGTAATGACAACTTTGCATAATGTTATACGAAGACATCCATGTTGGGACAGTGTTAATTTCAAGATCTTAAATGAAGATCCCACTTGCATACCTACAAATGCATTGAAATATCGATCATGTCAATCTTTGCTCGAGGATGACTTTTACACGAATTACTTCAACACACCTGATGGGGAGGGTGTGCAGGAGATGATATATTTGAGAGGACATTATAGATATTTAGTAAATTCATCAAGTCGATCTAATTAATATTTTGTAGTTTCTTCGTATTGATGTTTACTGATTTAGATCTATTGAGGATCGGTTGATGTTTATTTTCTCATTCATGTTTCGATGTTTAATTTTTAAGGCTATAACTTTAGATATTCATATTTATATCTAAGTTTATTTTTCTTATGAATGACCCGACCCGCAATTACATAGATTTTTTAGCTTCGAAAGATGTCCAAAAACTTGACCCAATTTATATTTAAGCGGATATTGTGCAAAATAATATTTTATTAAATTTAGAATTTGATTTATATTTCACACATTAGAGATTCTATGTAAGTATGCACATCATTTCAAATAATATAAGGTTTTCTTTGAAGACCCCAAGTATCGATCACACAGAAAAACGAGGAAAGAGATCCCCTAGGCTAATCTAGTCTACTACTATCAGACCTTAGTTTGAATGCCGACTAAAGTGGCTTTTCTAATAACTATTCATGAATCAAAACCTTAACTCTATTGATAACTTATTTGGATAAATTGGTTTGAAGAATTTTGAAATGTTAAAGACTACCCTTCTCGTGTAATGACCTAAATAATGTGTAGGAATGAAATATTTATAATATAATGTTGTCAATGACAAATAGGAGCATAACTATTTTTTACCCCCTCCCGGTGCTAGATAAAAACATTGGTTAACTTAAGGCCGATTCTTTAACATCTCGATTCCACATCAGAACTATCTGGCCTCTCACCTCAGATGCCCTTAAGCCTATGCCTCTATGATGGTTGAATCCCAGCGTCAGGGTACTAAACCTTAAGTCAAATTGATAAGAATATAACCTGTCACTCTAGAACTAACCAATTTTATGTCGATCAAAACTTATCTCTCTATTTATTTGCACCCCTTTGGGTGATCGCAATGGCTCTGCCCAGAGTGAAGTGTGGTACTCACTAGTTGTGTGAAATCATAACCCTCCCTGGTCATTATGTTTCACAACTAATTTTAACCTCATAAGTGATCAATTTGCAAAGTCAATTAAGAGCCAATGAAAATACCATCACATTGATAAAATAAGAGAATATCTAAGCAAATCTAAATTCCTGAATGTGCATCTATTTCATTGCAGAAGAAAAAGTAAAATGAAGATAATGACATAAGCAGTAAAATGATTAATATAATTTAAGTAATAAATTATGTGCTAACAAGGAACGAACATATGTCTGCCTACTTACTCTCTTTCGAGTGTATAGGTATGCTTACTATTCTATTAGTTTTATGCAACTATCTATCACCTAGAAGCATCTAATAGAAATAGATCATGAAATTATATTTTCACAAAATTTGCATTGCCACCTAAATTATTTTATTAGCCAACCGGTCAATGTGAACGCACTCAAGTTGCAAGATCACTGCTCTCCCGAGCCTTAGTTTTAAATGCAATAAATTTTAACATAACTTATTGCTACTTAAGTTATGTCAATGAAGCAAATGAGATATCACTCATCACATGAAAATAAAAATAATTCTATCACAAAACAAATTTTCCTACACATGTCACTGCTTCATATTAAAAGAAAAGAGTAAAGAAAACTAATTACGAAGCGTGAATAAAACACCATAGAAAACTTCGTTTAAATCAAAGAAAATTCACTAGAAAGTGTTTACAAAAAATACAAGATAATGAAGAACACAATACTTAGTTTTTTCCCTCTGAGAGAAAGAAGAAAAATCTCTCCAACAAAGTCTTCTGCCAATCCATGCACCGCTCATACTTCCTTACTCATATCTCTCAAAATCCCTCATCAATCTCTCTAGAAAATGGAGAAATCTACATCTCCATAAACTCATGCCAAACTCCTCCTAAAATACTTTCAAATTTCTTCTCTAGACTCCTCTAATAACTTCTAATGAGAGGCGCCAAGCCTCTTTATTTAAAGAGAAGCAAAAACTTCTTCATTCTCCAAGAGACACATCTTTTCATCCAAGAGACACACCCTTTCACTCCGAGAGACACATCTCTTCATTTAAAAGTCACTCCAAGTGTCTATATTCATTTAACCACCAAAAGGGGCGTGCAAGTTGTCTAGAAGCTTCCTAAACGTTCGAGAATGGCCCAAAATGGATCTAATACTGTCAAGAAACCTATTGGGGCACTATTGCGCCTGACTAAAGGCATGTCTGGTGCTATAATGGTGCTATAGCGCCACTTTGCGTGCAGCTCCACCGTTTCACTCTGTTTCGCTCCGTTTCACCCTGTTTTAGTTCCGTTGCGCTCCAGATTGGTATACCTACAAAGTAAACATGAAAACAACCTTGCTTTAAAGTGTAATTTCATTCAAAAATAGGTGATAAATATAAAGGAGATTAAACATAGAAAGACATATGAAAATGTGCTAGGTCAAAATTTTCTTCCTTGCTCAATTTGACTTCAAATGACACCATTTTTGCTCAAATTTCGCTAAAAGTCCAGTCCATTTCTTGTACTTGAAAATAAAAACATGCAAATTATCTTCCTTTAAAGTGTAATATCATTAAAAATGTACATAAAATGATCATGAAATATACACTAAAAATAAGTAATTTTCAGATGGATCAATAAACCATATATTTTTTATGTTAGTATTATATTAGATATATAGTTAAATTTTTTAGTTAAATGTAATATATTTTCATATCAAGAAATGAATTTAAGGTCATCAGGTAATTTTAGAGCTTTGTACTATCATTGTGATAGGCCTTATTCAAAATCCGCATCAAGAAGGAAAGACACTAGGAAAGGATATTTTATAGTTGTCCCAAAAATAGAACACATGAAAATTGCAAGTTTTTATGAAAGACTGGTGAAAGAGTTCACTCCATATAATGAATAAATCGGGAGAGTTGTTATGGACAGAAAATTATCCCGAAAAATTAATCCTTTGGACATGAAGGTTAAGGTCATTATCATTATTAGTTCTTTTTTGTAGTTTTTATTATAGTAATATTATGCATAAAATTATAACTTACAATTGATGTACTAGAAAACTTTAAACTCCTAACATATTTTTTGTATTGTTTGAGATATTTTTGTTATTCTACTGCAATTATTTTAAAAAATTATTTTCATTCAGCTAATTTACATCTATAAAGGTAGTTGTGAAACAGTTACAACATATCAGATTATCCAAACAACTTCATTGTTATTCCAGTAACAGTTTTCTAACAGTAGTTGTGAAGCCGCTTCCTCAGCTTCACTGTTGCTGCTTCAAAAAACAACCACCACCCCAAATCACTCTAATATCTTCTTAACATCATTTGTAAGTGTGACATTAAAATTTGAAGAAATCGTCATTTTACTCTTTTAAAAAAAATGACTTTTTATTCAATTTTATGTAAAAAATTTGGCATATATTTCTTACATTTAAATTCTATAAACTTATAAACTTTTATATAGATTTAAAAACTATAAATTTATGAAAATTTTATATTGATTTAAAAACATATTTTATATTTTTTTATGAAAAAAATATTTATAAAATATTAAAAATAAAAGGGTAAAATGACTAAAAAATAATTTAAAAAACGAACATAAAAATTTATGAGTTCAATAAATTGAGTTATAAAAATAAAACTTTTATGTATGCCAATAAAAGATTAACTTAAACAGTTTCTTCAACATAAATATTGGTAAAATAATCTTATGAAACTCAATAAATATCTCACTGGCCCCACAATATCAGTTTTCTTTCTTACATAATATAAGACAAAACAACTCATATATTTCATAGTAAATAAAATATATATTTAGTTGGCATGTAAAAACCCCTAAAAGTTGAAGTTCATTTTAAACCCTACAAAACCTTGAGTTTTTTTAATAAGAAAAAAATAAAACTTATCTTCCATCTCCAAACAACAAAAAAAGCTCTAAAAATTGAACATAAAAAATTATTTTGTAGGTAGGGAATCTACTTTAAAATATCACCAAAACAGCCCTTCCTTCCATTAGTAAGAAGATTCTTTCACACAACCAAGTCTCCCACAATCATAATTAAAAATAAATAAATAAAAAAAAAATTAAAAAAAGAAGAACTAAAAAAGCATCAACTTTAAAGATGCTAGTGCAACTATATACATTTCACCACATCTTAACTTATTTAATGAGAAAAAGTTGGATCAGATATGATGATCAAACTTTTAATCAGTATGAGTTTCAAAATCATTGTAACAATTTTGAGGTAAATATAATATAAAATGTAATCAATCAAAAGCATATTACCCTCATCCCAAAATAAATTCCACAAGTTTAAAATTCATCAAAATCAGCTTTTGATTATACTAACTAGACATAACTTAATCAGATTTTATCAGTGGAACTAACCTTTCATCATTATAAACTCATTAATATCATATAATATACTGAAAATTTTGCCCTTAATCTTCTTACTTTGCCACTCTATTCTGAAGTTCCGGTTCTGCCATTGCTGAAGTTGTTCCTCCTCTCTTCTTTCCTGCCTGACAACAAGGCGACAACAGATCATCTTCACCTCCATTGTTCACCTTCATCTCCAACAAGCGATCGACGGGCTGCCTGCACACCGGACATCTATTCGTCCGGTACCTTAGAACCTCTGCACATTCACGGCACAAGCACTGTAATGGAGAAACAAAACCAAGTCAAATGTCAAGGAAAATGCCTAGCATAAATACTAACACCTACACCATAAAGGTTCAGAATTTTGGGAAGAAGAGATGATTATAATATACAGTACCATATGCCTGCATGGGAGCACAGCAGTGTCTCTAAGTTCTGAAAGACAAACAACACATTCTTTTCCTGGATCATTCCCATCAAAATTCCCTACACCATAGATTTCCTGAAGCTCATATCTGGTTCCATTCAGCCACAAGATCTGCTTCACCACGCGGACTCGGTATTCGCCATTTTCCTTCTTCTCAAACACAGCTTGGGTTATCTGAGAGTTTGGAGCTACCATATTGTTGTTCTCTGCAGATCCTTCTTGGTCAACTGGAGATGCTTCTGCTCTGATTGCCAGAGGGTATATCTCTGTTTCTCCTTCTTTAATCAGTTCGAATTCCTTGAACATGGAGATGTCGATTCCGGTTCCGGGTGGCTGTTTGAATTGCTGGCCAAGGCCATTTTTGAATGAAACCGTCACTGGAGGAAGAAAGGTCTCCTTTGTCGGGGTGAGTTTGCATTCAAAACCTTCTTGGGCGAAGAAGAGAACTGTAATGCTGTTCATGGAGTGAAAGGAAGATTTTCAGAGGATTTGGTTGATAAAACAGGAGATGGAAGGCAGAGATTTTGTGTAGATGTTGAAAAAAATGTGTTTTTTTGAAAATTACAAGTTGCTTTTAGAGATGAAAACAAAATGATGTATGCATGGTATATATAGATTAATATATTTACTTTTGTTTTGGATACATGTACATAAACATAAAGACAAGTATATTCATGGCGGCGAGCGGCACGGCTCACGGAAGCGAAGGAGAGAACATCGAGTGCCGCGACAGAGGAGACGCGGGTTAGTGCAGAGACGATCGAGCGGCTTCGGAAACAAAACGTGGAATCGATAGTGGACTTGTTGAAGGAAGTGACATGAATCGTCTCTCTGAACTTGTCAGGTAATTGAACGCCTCTTCGATCTTATCTTTGTGCTTTGGTAGACTTGTTGCAGTATGCATGTCATTGACCTAGGCTTCAGACTTTTATCAAATTAGTGGCAAGAGATCGGCAGTCACGTGCTTAGTGCTCTATCAAATTTGTCGACGATTTAATTCCCTTAGTTTAGCATCAAGCTTTGAATGATCTTTTGGGATAACTGCTTCGGTCATTTGCTTTTCACATTGTCAAACTTATTGAAGAAGAGGATTCCGCTAGTTTGTGCCTTATACTTGATCTGACTTGTTATGAATGAAGATTGGGCTTCAATATTTGAACAAACCATTAAGCTTAGCTAGATGCTTTCTTGAGCAACGATCAATCCTTTGATTTTCCTTGATCTTTTGATTGTTCAAGAAAAATTTTTTGATCTAGTTTGCTTGAACTTATCAAGTTGACTAAACTTAAAAACTTGACAGTCTTTATCATCAGACTAGCAAAACAATTGCTTCATCACTACAGCCATTTTTGTCTTATTGAGTGAAGAGAGTTGTCAGCGACTGCCATAATTGAGTTTGTTAAGTCCAACTTTTAGGACCTGCTTGTGCCCTAGACTTAGACTACAGAGATTTTATGCTTCTTCAACTTGATAGACTAAATCTTATAGACTTGGGAATCTCAGTTCTTAAATCACAAAGTCTTGGAACTTATATAGTTGAGAATGTTTTAGCTTGACTGCATAATCATTTTCTGTGTGTAGATTATCTCTTGGATTTAACTTTAATTCATCAATCTATTGAAAAAGTCTTCTAGAGCTGGATCACTTGAACTCGTCAAGCTAAATAAGTTTGGGAACTAGACAACTCTCATCATCAGACTAATAAGATAGAGACTCTCTTACTGCAGCCATTTTATGGCTTTGTTGAGTAAGAAGAGCTTGTTCCTTCACTATTAACAACTTTTTTTGACTTGTTGAGTAAAGTGAGCTGTCGGCGACTTAGCCATTTTTGGGCATGTTAAGTTTGACCTTTTTTAACCCACTTTAGTCATAGACTTGAATTGTGGTAGAACTTACATTTTTCCAACTTAAATTATTAAAACTTCTAGATCTCAAAATAATTTCAGTTAAACCTTCAAGATCTTAGTTAACAAAAGAGAAAAATCTTTGTTTTTTAAGTTTTACCACCTATATTTTACTTGAGCAAAATTATTAAACAAATATTTGAGGATTTCAACATTACAGTACATGTCTACTCAAAAGAAATGGGATCTTAAGGCATGATGTCAACTCTTCTCATTGGGATCTCAGCCATAAAGTTGTTGTCAATCTCAAAAGAGAAGCTTATAATCTCATCAAATACATTTGAGGATCTCGACCTCAAGCACGATATCAACTCAAATAAATTAAAAAATATCTCTTGCCTTACGGGGGATCTTATGATCAGTTAGAAACACGTTCTTGTATTTCAATAACTGTGTACTCGAATAAATGATGACTTAATGACTGTCTTATACTGATTACTTAGAAAGAAGTATTTGACCTGTTTCTCAATAAACTTTTTATGCAATATTATCAAACAATACACAATAGATAAAAATAAAATAAAATTTAATCAATGTTCAATTCAATGATGGTAATAAAATATAAGATTTTTATTTGGTTTCTAATAAATTTATGGAAGCTAAAAAAAAAAAAAAGTTGATTTTGCCTCTATTCAGGGAAAAATTATTCCATACGGATCCGACATCGCACGCATCGCATCTTGCGTGCGGTGTCCAATCCTGACCGTAATGTATTTCGGTGGACCCCACCTAATTTTAAAAAAAAAAACTGAAATGATCCTGACCGTAGATCACCGTGATCTACGGTCAGGATCAGACACCGCATGCAGAGATACATGCGGTATCCTTATGCAATAATTTCTCCTATTCAGGACGAACTACTACAGCCAATTTGAGAATACAAAGGCATAAAAAAAGAATTTTTTATAACCTTCTCAAGCTATTGGGGAGGTATTCAAAATAACCCCCTTCCTTTCCCAGAAAACAAATATGCAAATAAAAAAGAAGAACCTTTACCTGCCCGCCGCAGTAGCATCAAACCTGAAGGCCACAAGATACCTGCCAGGATTTTCTTCATCTTCCTCAATCACCAGCGTCTCCTTCTTGAGATTAACATCATTCCTTATCGTCACCGCTTTCTGGTGCTCCACCACAGGAGCCCGCGGTGACGGCACCGAACTGTAGCGATTCCTCCATCCCTGTTGATAACCGGCTTGATCGCCACCGCCTCGGTGGTGATGGTCCAATGGCGCCGGCAGCTGGACAACAGAATGGGCGTACGGCGTTGGAGGTGGAGGGTAATAACCAACGTAATGGTAGTACTGTGGAGGGCCAGGGTTCGGATATTGAGCGTACGGAATAGTCGCAGCAAAAATATAACGATTACTGGGCGGGACCTCGAGCGGCTGCTGAGGTGGTGGGAGGATGGAAGAGGTGTTAGGGTTACGGCTCTGGTTTCTCCGGCGACCATTTCCTCCGCCGCCGCTGCCGCCGCTGCCGCTTGCCATGTTACCCATCGCCGGCGCTCTCTTTGCCCTCTGTCGCCGCCGTGGAGAGTGCGGGTTAGGTTGCAGGGATCATGAAATCAAAAGGGATTCCGTTGGGAGGTAAGAAAATTTGAGCAATCGGGTTTGAGAATATTGGGTGCGAAGATCGAATCCGGCCTACCAGGCAATTAATAATTCCAGGAAAAGAAAAGAATGTAAAATGCGCCATGAAAACGAAAGTTACCTTGTGTGGGATAATGGAATGCTGCGTAGAGGTCCACAAATAAGGGCGCACTAATCCGTGGAGGGATTTTTATAACGGCTAGTGGTTTTGAAAGACTTGTGGTGCAATTTTCAAATGAATTTAATAGGATGTAAGGGTTTTTGTGTTCCTCTTTGTTTATTCCCTAAAAGCTTAGTCTTTTTTTTATCCTTTTGATCCCATTCTTTTGCTTCTTGCTATGTTTAGAAGCCTCCAATTTTTGTGTATTATGAAAGCTCTTTCATTCCCTTCTCTTCCATTTGCTAAATCTTCTTCTATTCTTGGTCTTGGGCTTTCTTTAAATTGGAAATGTCTTATATCTTCCCACTTGCTTAACCCTATGAACTTTAACCATTCTTTTATTTCTTGTGGTAAGGAGAAAGTCTCTTTAAGTTATTCCAAGAAGTTATTCCAAATAGTGGCAGCCTGCGCTTGTTGGATATGTGTTAGGCAAACGATCATTTTATGATAATCTTCTTCAAGTTATCCAAAAAGCGTCCATCTTATCTCTTTAAATGAGGTTTTTTTTTGTTCAAATTTAATTGTATGGAGGATTAAAGAAGTGATTCTTTCGGGTGGACATTGGTTCATTAATGGAAAATTCATCTTTTTTTAGGTTTTGGACATATGATTTCTAGCCTGTAAAGGAATATATATTTCCAAGAGGTGACCATTTGGGTTAAGTTTCCAAATATCCCTTTATATTGTTGGTCGGAAAAGAATGTCTCCATGATTGCTAGTTCTCCATGATTGCTAGTAAGGTCTGTATTCCCGTAATGGTTGGTGGATCCCCTTGCTGCTAAGGGTCCTCGTCTTGCCTTTGCTAGAGTTAATATTAGATAAATGTTGATTCAGTTCCAGATTCTATTATCAATAATGTTAAGGGAAAAAATATCACTAGAACTGTTTATTGGTGGAAATTGTTAGCTTGTAAATATGGTTCTTTCTTTGCTTATTACACTTCTTCTTACATTGATTATAACTTATAAACCTCCTTGAATGGTGCCTCTGCGTAGTAGGAATTTTAATAGAAAAAAAAAATTGTTAGACCTAACAAAAGTTCTAGTTTGCTTTCTATTTCACCTCCAATTATGATGGTTTCCAAGGATCCTTCAATGACTATGGTCACGAACGACCCGCTCTCTCTCACTCTTTTCCCTCTCTACCTCCCACTGATCTTAACATTAATGTTTAGATTTTGTTTGGTAACTCAGAAGCTTTGAATGATTCCTTTTATATAGAGAATGTAGATGAGAAATCTAATCAGAATTATTGTCTCTTTAATCAAGTACAGGCCACAAATCTCCTGTTAGCAAAGCTATAAATAAGCATGCAGTAAGAAAAGCGGGACTAAGGGAAATTCTTCTTATTTTATTTATGTTTATCATGCTTTTTTCCAAAGAGTGTGTGGACTTCATAGTGATTTATGAATCACTAACTGTAGAGATTTTGCTAAAGATAAAAAACCTCGACCTCATTTGCCTTCTTAAAACCGTGTTTTCTCTCTCTTCTCTGACTGATCCTTTTTTGAGTAATTAGCTAAAAGTATTTACCAATGAGATGAACATTGATAATTTTCTTATGGCTGAAAGAGGACGTTTTGGTTTAAATAGAATTTGTCTTCTATTTATCTTACTTCGTTGGGAATTCAAGCTCAATACATTGGTGGCAAGGTTAAATATCTCCTCTTCCATCAATTTCTTATTTACTTTTATTGTGTTGAAAATTGCCCTATTAAAAGAGGAGAATTATATCAATTTATTACTATGTTTTCTGATAGAATTCATCGGTCAAGGATTATTATGCAAGATTTTAATTATATTAGGAAGCTTGGTGGTATTCCTTCTATCCTCTAACTTTAATAATTGTATCTGTTCTTCTAGCATTTTTGAATTTTGATCTTCCTAATATAATTCGTATTTATAGTTGGTTTAATCAACATATAGATTACCTTATTAGATGTCTCAGAGCTTTATGCAATATTCATCAGATGGCTGTAAACTTCTTTGTTTAAAGTTTTAGTGCCTCTTATTTCAGATCACTCGCCTATTACAAGTCATTTTAGTGCTAATTAAAAGCTCTCTTGTAGACTTCTGTACATTAATTATTGGAAAAAAATTCTTAATTTTATTCTTTAGTTGAAACTACATGGACGAGATAGTTAAAGAAGTCCACTTATTTGTTCTCTATAATAAATTGAAAGCAGTCAAGCTTGCATTCAAAAGATGGAATTAGTGTTTTGCTAACCATTTTACTAAAATTATGCTTAAGATCAAAGATTTCCAAAGTAAAATTATGTCTCTTCTTGAGACTAATCCTTTGGATAATGATCTTAATGCATGTTATTCCTCCATAAAATCTCTGTTATATACTGCTTTAAATTATGAGTACAAATGGCTTAAACAAAGGGCTAATATGGTTAATTTACTAAAAGAAGAAGATAATATAAAGTTTTTATATCATAATATTAAGTTTAGAAATAACAAGAATTTTATTAAGGAAATTTTTAATGACAATTCTCATATTTTCTACGAGAAAGAAAAAGTTAATGAAACCATTTTCTCTACTTTGACTTTCCTAATAATTCTACTTGCAGTTGTGATTATGGATTTTCTGCTAAGTGTACCTTAAATGAACTTGATTTTGTTGATCTTATTAAGGAATTTTTAGATACTGAGATCAAGCAAGTTTTTTCTCCATAGTGTTTAATAAAATTTTGACCCTGATAGTTTTATAGCTAAATTTTTTAAGGATGCCTGGAACATCACAGGTTCTAATTGCATTGAAGCTGGGAAATACTATTTTCTTCCCTCCAAGCTCCTTACAATAGTTAATCACACGTCTATCACTCCTATATCTAAGCATACTAATGTTTCAGCTATTAATGATTATAAACCCAATCTTTTTATAACACTATACATAAAGTTATTTCAAAGCTTATTGCAAATTATCTAAGACTTATATTGTCCTTCATTATACATCCTGCTCAATTTGTGTTTATAAAAAGGCATGATATTGCAGATAGTATCATTTTGGCAAATGAACTTCTCCATGTTTTTAATTATTCTTCCTCTAGTAAAACTTTTGTGCTAAAATTGATATAAAGAAACCTTTTGACAATGTTAATCGAAAATTAACATAGACCGATTGATGAACTTGGATTTCCTGCTCTTCATTCAATGGATTAAAACTTGCATTTATGATGTTCGTTTTTTGTTATTATAAACAGTGAGTTGAGAGGGTTTTTCAACTGTTCTTCTTGTTCAAGATAAGGATATCCTCTTTGTTCTTATTTGTTTTTCATAATGATGAATACTTTTTTCTTACCTATAGATGATTAGATTTCTCAGTTGAATTGTAATAATACTAATGTGAATACAAATAAGGGTTTTCACCTTATATATATATATATATATATATATATATATGATTTTGTTTATTTTTTGATAAAGTCAATATTAATTCTAATTTAAATATTTACATTCAGTTAAAAAAAAAATTCTATAGGGCCTCTAATTTGAGTGTAAATGTTTCTAAATATGCTTTATACTTTGTCAAATCTAATGATTCTATTATTCAATGGTAGATTTGTGATATTAGTCGGTTTGCTCTTAAGGCTCTCCCTCCAATTACTTAAGGGTTAATATTAAGTATTGCAAATTGGTGTTTGTTGATTGTTAAAAGCTTTTAGATAGAATTTTGCACAAGTTATCCAGTTGGAAACTCAAATTTTTCTCTTTTGTTGGTATATTATAATTACTTAAGACCAAAGTTTGGAGATATTTACAATATTGGTTTAGATCAATTGTTACTCTCAAAGATCTTAGAAAAAGGACTAGCTTTTTATGCAACAATTTCCTTTATAATGGTGCTTATTCTAATAAGTTTCACATAAGCCAAAATAGTTTGGTGGTTTGGAGCTACCTAATCTGGATAACATAAATGTCATGTGCAAATCCAAAATTATTTGGAGGCATTATTATTCTTGTTCTCTTGTGACTTCTTGGTGTTTCGAGCACTACAATCTACAATTCTCTCTGATTTAGGAAAAATAACAAGATTTAATTTAATAGAAAAACTTGTCTAAAACGACAATTAGAATTAGAAATGCTACATGTTTTCAGATCAACAATAATAGTATCATATTTTTTTCTTTGATCCATGGCTTTATAGATACCCTTTACATGAAAATTTTGGGCATTTGATTTTTCAATAGTTTGATTACTCTCCTACTATCAAAATTAGAGATATAAATACTAAATGATTCTTGATATTTTTACGATCCTAATAGAATTTCATAATAAATTTTAAGCTCTATTAGTAATATTACCGTTAAATCTGGTTTTATCTCATACTTTTGCAAAGGTTCTAATAATTATTCTCACAAGCTCTCTTACAATTTTTCTTATGATAATTATCATGTTGCTTATTGGAGCAAGTTTATTTGGTTTAAAAAGTACTCGAAATTTCCTTCTTTTGCTTGAAAAATTATGCTACGAGGAATTAAAATAAGTGATATTTTGATTTCTAAAGTTGTTTTAGTTAACAAAGACTGTGTGTTTAGTTTTTTTGGAAATGATACTCATAAGTAACTTTTCTTTGAATGCCACTATGCCCATTCTATTTTGAAAAAATATATTCCTAGTGCAATTTATTTCTTATGAGCAATAATTTTTCATCAAATTATCAACTATGCTAACATTCTATCTTTCTTAAATCATCAAGAGATATTTCTTGTTGGTTGTTCATATTACTATTCAGTTTATTTAGAGAGAGAAATTCTAGAATTTTGGAAGTTCTATCTCTTCTATTAATTTACTCATTCCGAATATTCATGGGGCCACTAAAATAAAGCAAAATAAATGAAAATTTAAGGAGGATCTTCCTCTCATCATAAAAGAGTTATATAATTATCGATCAATTTTCAATCTTTTCTCTTTTTTCATTGATTGATATATGAATTTTGATGGTTACCATGGATATTTCATAAGTGGAAGTTTCTGGGTTGAAAGGAATATTTTGGTTAATTTTTTTAAGTTGATTGATTAAAATTATGATTTTTTTTGTTCATTTGAATATATCTAAAGCTGGTATTTGAAGATAAAGCTTCTTTTTCTCAAATTTGAGATTCAAATTTTGTTGATTTTGTTTTTGAATTATGATGCTCTTCTTACTTGTCATTCTGCGCAATCGAATTCAAGAAAATTTGACTACATTTTTGTTGTTTTTACTAAAAGTTCGATTATATTATTGGTGACGACTGGTTGACAATCCTTCATGATTGGTTATGGATGCAGAGTATGTTGGTTGATTTTTTTCAGTATGAATGCAACCATTTCTAGTAGTTTTGAAAGGAATCTTAGAATTTTGATGTCTGGGGATTGACAAGAATGCAGATAACAAGATAAAGCCTTCTTTTTCTCAAATTGAGATTCGAGTTTTAGTGAGTTTGATTTTTGGGCTATGATGTTCTCCTTACTTTTCATTTTGCTCAGCCGACTTTCAGATTCTTCTGGCTGCTCTTTTGATGTTTATTTGATGTTTGTTAGTGAGAAATGGGATTTGTTGTTTGATGATATCAAATAGAGATCTTTTTATGGCTCAACTTTTTTATCTTATCAATCCAATGGTTATTGGTAAGGACAGAGATCTTTTATGATTGAATGATTATCATTTGGTAGCCAAATTTCTGGTAAATTGCCAATGAGATCTTTGTAACCGAGCTCTGTTTGATGTTATCATCTTCTTTGTATTTTGGCTTCAACTCATCATCTTCTTCTAAAGAATCCCTTTATTATGAGATGTTGGTTGCTTTCCATTTATGCAGATTCAGATTCTTTAGATGGTTCATCTCAAAGCTTTATCTGATTGTTCCTGCTGATTTTGATTTA
>NW_018165496.1:347885-363622 GCF_001263595.1 Phalaenopsis equestris
GATTTTGATTTATTTGTGTTATAATTCCTCTTATATTTTCTTAGATGTTTTCTAGTTATTTGGTTTTTTTTTGTAGTCATTTCCTTGATGAATATATATATATATATATATATATATATATATGCCACCTTATCTATGCATTAAAATGTGTATTTCATCATTTTAAAAGTTAAAACAATAGTATTTTAGATGTGATATGAAAGATATGGGTGGTATAAATGTATGAAGCAAAGTTGGGTGTTAGATATCTAAATATATAAGAATTAAGTGGTAAGTATGCAAATGCTCCTTTTATTTATTTTTTTTATTTTTAATATTAAATTAAATTATTTTTAAAAGTACTCAAAATATCTTTTGATATTTTAATTATTTTTAAAAATAATTGTCACCCATAATCTCCCAAGTTAAAAATTAAAAAAAGATGTTGCGCGTTATGTTCTTTAGATATTTTTATTTTTAATTTTTATTTATATTTTTAAAATATATTTATTTAGGTTTTTTTTTTTTTTTTCTTGCTTGCGGGATGTAAATGATCCCATTTCAAAGTCAAGTTGGGGATCTGCTCGGAATCCGCTCAAATATAGTGTGGCTCGAAACATTATATTCGATTTCGAGTTGATCTGGCTCAAAATTGAATCAAGCTCAAAATTAGCTCAATTCGACTCAAATTTGAAATTAATTGGCTAAATTAAGTTATTTGGACCGGTTCTAGCTAGAAATCGGCTCAAAATTTGTCATGACTCGTTATATTTAGTTTTACTTGGCAGTAAATATATAATTTTTATAAATAAAAAAACACTACAGCCTGATCTAAAGTCAGTTCAAGCTGATCAATGTATGACTCAAATATGAGTCGAAACAAATTCAATATTCGATCTTCGATCCAATGTTTCGGCTTATAGTTCGGCTTGTTTATTTTGAGCCCATCTTGATCTGAGCCAAAATTTGAACCAATTTTAGAGCGATTAATGATCATCAAGCTAAATTCACGACCTTTATGATTGGCATGAGCAAATCATAATTATTAATTAAATTAACTTTTATAAAAATTTTATTTGTCCTTGTAATGTTATCTTTTTTTATTTTTCATTTGGAAGAAATACATATATACCACATAATTCCTATATATTTACATATCTAACTCATAAACTTCAATTTTTTGCACAGACCCCGCCTCATCTATATATTTACATATCTAACCCATTAAAAGTTAAAAATAGATATATTTTTTGATGTGATATAAGAAATTAGGTGTCGTAAATGCAAAAAAATAAAGTTCAGGAATTAGATGTTCTCTATCTCAATGCCACTTTTTTTCCCTAATTTGAACTAAATTTCAATATTTCCGGACACCAACAAAACTAGCACCCCTAACAATCAAATTTCGAGCTGAGTTAAAATCGACTCGAATAGATTTAGTACAGCTCAAAATCATCTCGTCGATTGTTATATTTGATTTTGAGTCGAACCGACTCGAAATTGAATCGAGGTAAGAAGCTATTTGGATTTGTTAAACTCAAAATTGCATTTAATTGGCTCGAATTGAGCTATTTGGATCCTTTCAAGCTTGAAATTATCTTGTGATTGGTTATATTCAAATTTTCTTTCCATTATATATATAATTTTTTATAAATAAAAAAAATACTACGAGCCGATATCAAGCCAGTTCAAATCGATTCATTCATGGCTCAAAATCGGCTAAAAAAAATCAATCCAAAGTTTCGGTCCATAGCTCAGCTTGTTCATTTCGATCCAATCGAATCATTTTTTCTAGCAATTACCGATCTCCGAGCAAAATTCACAGCCCCAACCAAAACCAAAACAAGAAAACTAATGGCTGAGCAAAGGTTAGCAAACCAGACCTTCAAGCCCAATTCCTCCTGAAGGTCCTTCATCTTTATTACGTATTATTTATTGTACACTTCTTCTTTTATCTTCTTTCTTCTGCTCCATTTCTCGTTTGAGAAATACACAGAAGCCAACAATGGCGGCCATTAACATCTCTTTATCATGAGCAGGCAGCTTCCACAGCCAAGCTCTTAATGACCTTCTCACATGGGTCCCCAAACACGTTGGGGGAGACACTGATGCTGCAACTCTTCAACCCCAAGCATTCCTACAAAAAAAAAACAGAAAAAGAGAGGGAAATTTACATAAATTCCACGCAATTCTCGTGTATTTACATATCTAACCCCTAATGTTTAATGTTTGCAATTACATATAACACTGGTGTTATAAACAACGTATGCATGAAAAGTTAGTAATGGTGGTATTTATACTGTGATGTTAAAGACTTGAGCGGCATGCATGTAAATTTGAAATTAGTTTTGTAAATATATAAGAATTGTTGTATGCATGTAGGGGCTCCTATATGAATTTGTAATAATTGGTGCATAGGAGCGTAAACATGCGGAGCTTGACCAAGCTTAAGTGTTGTTTGGTTCGACTTGCATCGAGTTGTTCATAAGAAAGTTCACGAATATAAAATCAATTTGGAAGTCGTATATAAATTACAGAGACGCACTCATGCAAGGTCCGCATAAATGCATGTACTAAAATGCATATTTCGACATACATAGTTACAAACACAATCAAGCTACTATCGAGAAGAAAACAAGGAAGCAAAGCCTTGTTCGTGTTTAGCATGTTAAATGAACGAGCTTTATAAAAATTAAAGTCATTTACATGCATACTACCCGATTCTTAGGTACTTACATATGTAGCACTAAGACTTTGCTTTTTTATATTTATACCATCCAAATCTTTCGTGCCAAGTCAAAAGAATCAACATTTTAACTTTTACAAAATGAAATAAATCTTTTCATGCATAAGTAAGATGATAAACAACAACAACAATATCAACAACTACAAGCCTTTAGTCCACTAAGTGGGGGTGGCTACATGAATCCTTTTCCTCCATTGCGTCCAATTGAACATCATATTTTCATTTAATTCTAATAGATTGAGATCATTTTTTATGCAATAGGTAAATTGAAGGATAGATGGTGGGTATATAAATACATTGGAATTGAATGAGCACGTATGTGAATCTTCTCTCCATCCCTGAAACTTCTAATGACTATTGTGAAATCCATAATGACAACTGCTCTTTTTTTCGGATAACTATCCTATTTGGCGATCTCAAATAATCAAGATCACGAAAGCTAATGGTTTCTTGGGATTTCTTGACGGAACCATCCCACCTCGGTCTCCCACAATTCTTCATGAAACGGGTTCTGCCTCCGTCGATCCCCTACAAACCATCTGGTAGCTCGTTGATCAGAATTTGGCAGCTGCGAATTCTTCCACTATCTCAACCCCCCATTTTGCCATGTCCTTAGTTTGGAAAGCTGTCATGACCTATGGACTGCTTTGGAAAAATGTTTCCAGGCTACCAACCGCTCTAGGGTCATCCAATTGAAGAATGGGCTCTACATGTTCTCGATGCACAATCTTACCATGTATCAATACCTCATGAAGATCAAGACGACTGTTTATAATATATCCGCTGTCGGCTCTCAAGTTGACATTGAAGATTCATCCTTTATATTTTGAAAGGGTTCCAGCATCGTAATTTTCATTCAAGACTGCCATATGCATGAGATCCACTCCCATTAGTCTTGATAAATTATATGCTCTTCTCATTAGCGAAGAAATTAACCTCTCCACTGCACACATTTCTAACTCCATGGATCCCAATCCTCAGCTTGCTTTATACAACCCAAAAGCAAATCCACATTTTAAAAGGGCAAAGGCAAGAACATGTATTCTCGAACCAGGAAACCCACAGATGGCTCAAATTGTAAGCCTAAAAGTTCATGGTGTTGTTCCCTGCCAAATCTATAATAAACCTGGCCACATAGCATCTCATTGTTGGCATCGAGTCAACAGGGACTATCAGCTCAAAATTTCGATCTCTACTTCCTCTACTACTCAAACATCTTATCTCACCTCTTCATCCCACCTACCCAATTGGTACCTTGATAGTGGTGCCGCCTCACATCTTACTTCAGAGTCAGTTTAACCAACCGAAACCATATCAAGGGAATGAAACTATCATGGTGGGCAATGGCCACACTATTCCAATTAAGCATACAGGTTCAAGCATCTTACGAACTCCAAATTGTATGCTATTTCTTTCCAAGCTACTTCACACTCCCCATATTTATCACAACGTGATCTCTATCTCTCAGTTAGCACTTGATAATAATTGCATGATAATTTTGATGCAAATGGCTATCAAATCAAGGATCACACGACTCACCAGCTTCTGCTTCAGGGTTCCCACTACCATGGTCTCTACCTCATCCCCAGTAACTTACAGGCTTTCGTTTCGGTGGCAACTTACATCCACATAATTAAGTTTTTCATCTCCTTGCTACTCAACAATCACATTTAAAGATGTCTCCAAAGCTTACTTTCTGTAATTCATGTGCTACAGCTAAAATGCCACCGCAATTCTTTGTCTACCTCAACTAGCACACAATGTATTCCTTTAGTTCTTGTTCATACTAACGTTTGGGGACCTTCCCCTATAGCTTTTGTTCAGGGTTATAAATACTATGTGCTCTTCATCGATGATTTATCTCGATATATTTGGTTATATCCCATGCTTAATAAATCTAAAGTTATTACTCACTTTATTAAGTTCAAACAAGAAGTTGAACTTCGGTTCAATCAAAGGATAAAGATGCTGCGATCACATAATGGTGGGGAATATAATAGTCATTAATTTAACATTCTGCTCAACAAATATGACATTGTTCATCAAGTTGTCCTTACACTTCGGAGCAAAACAACGTTGCCGAAAAAAGCATCGACATATTTTGGAAACCACTCGTGTCTTGATGACCGATTCTCACATACCTTCCTCTCTTTAACTCAAGGCATTCCAGACTGCCACTTTACTTGATTAACTGCCTTCCCTCTAAAGCAACTCGGCATTTATCTTCGTATCAGCTTCTCCATGGTACCTCACCCCACTTTGAACATCTCAAATCGTTTGGATGTCAATGCTTTCCTTGGCTACCTCCCGTACACCAAAACAAATTGCAGCAGAGATCTCTATCCTGCGTCTTTCTCGGATATCCTCCTAATATCAAAGGCTATAAATGCTTTCACTGGCAAGATGATTATAACTAAACATTTAATATTCACTGAATCAATTTTTCCCCACAAATTCATGCATCAGCCCGTAAGCCACCCTTTGGCACCTCACGTTACCACTTCTCTCACTCTCATCCCCACGTCCACTATGCGGCCCACTACCTCTTAAGGATCCCAAAGCTGCTCTCTGCCACTTTCACCTCCATTGCCTCTACCCGAAAACCCTCAGCCAACCACCTCTCTGCTTCATATTACATCGACTAGCTCTCATCCGACGATCATGCCTCCTCCCCCAAAACATCTTATGGTTATTCGCTCTCAGACTCGTTTCATACCCAAAAAGGTGATTCTCGATCTCTTGCATGACAAACACCTTCCAAAAGAACTGCTTCATTTCAAAGAGGCCGTCAAATATAAACATTGACAATAAGCTACTGATGAATTTAATGCTCTGCAAAAACAACATACATGAAAACTGGTTCCTTCTCCCACTGATCATTCAGTCCTTGGAAGCAAGTAGACTTCCATAATTAAATGCAACAATGGTGGTACTATTGTCCGATATAAAGCTCGTCTCGTAGCTCTGGGACATCAACAAGAGTATTGTCTTAAGTATACTGATACCTTCAGTCCCGTTGCCAAAATCCCTACAATACGACTCTTACTTATCATCACTCTTCAGAACAAGTGGACAATACTCCAAATGGATTCATCTAATAATTTATTACACAGTCGTCAAGAAGAAACAATTTATATGTATCAACCACCAGGCTATAAAGATCCCACACACCCCTCATATGTTTGTCACCTACTGAAATCAATCTACGGTCTTAAGCAAGGCCCAAGTTAGTGGAACAATACTTTCACAACTCATGTACTTACATTTAGATTCGTCACCAGTGTTGTTGATCCGTCCCTCTACATATATCACCACGCTTCTCATTGACTTTATCTCCTATTTTATGTTGATGATATACTTCTAACTGGTAATGATATTGGTAAGATGTAGCAACTTCAACAAGAATTACAAACTCATTTTTCCATGAAGCTTATAGATTCGGTCTCTACATTTCTCGAGATCAATATTACTCACACTCCTAGTGGCTATTACCTCAACCAAACCAGTTATGTTCACGAGATTATGAATCATGTCGACATTACTACCTGCAAACCGGTGCCTGCACCTCAAACCGTTTCTATCAAGAGCTTATCGGATTCTAATGTCCTCTCCGATCCCTCTCTTTATAGGCAACTGGTCGGTTCTCTACAGTACATCAATTTAACTCGACCAGACATCATGGTTGTTGTTAATTCTCTCTCTCTGCATCTTCAAAATCCGTTTCAGTCTCATTATCAAGATCTCGTTTTACCATTCATAGCAGATCCGCTCACACTTCAAACTTATGTTGATGCTAGTTGGGCCAGTGATGTGCATGACAGAAGATTAATTGCGCTATTGTACCTTTATTGGACCCAATCTTCTCTCTTGGCATGTGAAAAAACAACCTACCGTTGCTCGGTCCTCCATCAAAGCAGGATACCGAGCCATATCTTTGGCGGTGACCGAATTATATGGCTTCGTCGTTTGCTACAGAATTTTCAAGTCTCTCTTACTACACCTACCATTATATATTGTAATAGCATGTCATCCATGGCAATCACTAAGAACTTGATCTTCCATACATGAACAAAGCATATTGAAATTGGCTATCATTTCACTCTGAACACATTCAATCAAATGAGATTACCCTATAATATCTGCCTTTAGAAGCACAGATTGCAAACATTTTCACCAAAGCTCTACCTACTCCTAGGTTATGCACTCTCCGGGACACACTGACGATATCTCCTCCAAATATTATTAGTTTGCAGGGGGCTATTAATGAACCCAAATAGTTATCCCCGCCTGTTATTGTTAAGGCTTATTAATTGTACTTGGTCGTAATTACCTGTTATTATTTAAAGTAGGGTTTTTATATAAGTTTCCTCGTAATAGTCTTATAATGTGACATATTATTTGCTTTCCTGTAATTATGCCTCTCTGTATTCTCCAAATCTATCAAAAACTAAGCAAACACGAGCAATTTATCAATCCAAACACAAACAATGACCTTTTCTGGCGACTCTTTGAGCGAAAAAGAAAGCATCTTAAAACCAACTAGAAGTAGAAAGCTTCACCATTTACCTTTTTAACAACATCGAGGGCTCGATCGCTGCTGCACTGACCATGACTAAAGCCGCCACACTCGCCAGAAGGAGTCCCGAAGCTCGCAAAGTTTATGGACGAGATGAGCTGATTAGGATACGGGCACTCCAGCTTGAGGAGAGGTGTGGAATTCATGGTGGTCTTCTGAAAGGGCAGCTCAGACTCCACCAATGGAGCAGGGTGAGATTCTGAAACATACCCACATATGCTTTTAACCTGCTTAATGGCGAATGATATTTGCTCTGGATTTCCACCAATCTCTTCAAAAAGAACCATTGTGTTGCTTCCAGACTGAACCATGGAGCGAGGCAAATGATACCTGTTTGATTGAACAATTCATGCTAATGAGAAAAAAATTCAAGTTTTGAGGACTATGGAAGCATTTTATAGAATAGGTGAAATAAATTTTGGAAGAATTACATGCATAACACTTAATTGCTATGTATTTACATATATAACACTTAAACTTCAATTTTTACATGAGAGAAGTGTCAAAATGATCCGCTTACTCTTTGTAGGGGCCATTTTAGCCGTAGAGTTTAAAAAAGTGCCACCTTTGTCCCTAGACTCTTTTAGTGGGGGGCTACGATAATCCTTTGTAGGGATAATTTTAGTCCATATTAAAAAGCCTGAGGACCAATTTGACACTTTTATGAACTCTAAGACTAAATTGGCCTCATGAAAATAGCCAGGAGTCAATTTTGGCACTAATTTTTACATATATGACATTTTACCCATGCATGAAAAGCTAATTTCACATTTTAAAAATTAAAAAAGTGTATTTTCAATATGATATGAAAGATTTGGGTGACATATACATGTAAAAAAGTAAACTTTAGGCGTTAGATATATAAATACATAGTAATTGGATCGTATAAATGTAAATGCCCCGATAAATTTTGATTCTTACAGTTGTTGAGAAGGCTTCCCACAGTTTTTCAGGCACTTATCAGAGTTATAAGATCCTTTGTAACTGCATGAATTGCATCCATTTTGTGAAGCGAAATTAGTCGGCCAATACCGGCCGATACTCTGCCCGTTGATCCACACCTCCCCCTTTCCCATCCCCGTGAAGTCTATTATGATGGGATCGTTGCCATCGGGAGCGGCAAAGCTCGCCTGCATCGAGATTTTGACATAAGAACACAAGCTAGTAAAAACAACGGAGAAAAATGCCAAAATGGTCCCTCAATTATTTACATTGGGTAATTTTAGTCCTCGAGTCTATAAAAATATCAATTTAGTCCCCAATATCTTCTAAAATATAGTTGAAAAAGTTCCCAATAAAAAGTATTTAAGCCCCCTTTAAAGGAGTTCAAGAATTAATTTAACACTTTTATAAACTTTGGAACAAAAATAGACACATATAAATAGTCAGGGGACTATTTTGACATTTTGCTCTTTCAAAAATTCACAGCATAGAAGTTGTTGGGATAAAGTGCCGGCGAAAATTTAGTGACAAATGATCATAATCTCGTTAGAATTCCTTCAAAGCCAGCAAAGAAACAAATTTTTAATTATTAGCTTGATAATATTAGCTACAATTTATACAGATATACTTGATATAATTTTGAAACTTTACCTTGTACCAGATTAATGGCTGATTTTTTGGAATATTAGGAAGTGAGACCCAATCTGATGAATTTAGAGAACTGCTATATAAGCCGGACGACTCGCCTTTAAGACCAACCTAAGTTTGCACAAAGGCATTTTGTGAGTTCAAAATAACAAATTTAATTCAAACATGATAGCAATGCGTATAAATCATGAATTGGCACCATAGAAGCTCCATTTAAAAGTACTATAAAAACACGCGCTTATACATTTGACCAAATTCGGAACTACAAAAGTGTCGAAGTAGTCCCATGATTCTTTGCAGGGGATCATTTTAATCCTTGAGTCGATAAAAAGCTCAATTTAGTCCCCAAACTTTTCTAATATGGGTTAAAATAGCTCCAAAGGTGGATTATTTCTACCCCAATTTAAAAAGTATAAGGACAAATTTAGCACTTTTATAGACTTTGAAACAAAAATATCTCAACGTAAAATAGTTAGAGGCCTATTTTGGCACTTTACTCAACTCTAAACAAAAAATAAACTTTTAGATTGCCGATAGGCATTCTGAACTTTCATTGCAAACTAAAGGTTGAAAAAAGCAATGGCATTCTTATGTCATGAATTGGTGATGAATGATGAAACATTTAAGTCACAGATTCAACCCCAAGTTTTTTTTTTTTTCTTCTATAAAATCGCGCCTACGACTTAGAAAAAGGCGAAAAACTGAATAACTAGATCCAAATGAAAAAATAAATAAAGAAAATTACCATGGTTTCTCAACAGAAATAGAATCATGCATATTTTTATTCAGGTTATTTGACCGTTAAGAAGACATACCTGGTATGTCCACTCTTCAGAAGATAAATCCAATGTTCCTTTTTGGCCCCTCAGCTGTACAGGACCAGTAATTCCAGCACCAGTGAGGTCAAAAAATGCACCATAATTCTAAAAAAAGACGGAGGAAAATCAAATTAAATTATTATTATGACAAAATTACTAATCAGAAAGTCAAGGCAACCATTATGAATGCTCACAAAATAAGTTTCTCTCTTCCTAAATTCAAACAAATTACCTGCAAAATAAGTTTCTCTCTTCCTAAATTCAAACAAATTACCTGCAAACCAACTGTTGCACTCAAAAGATCAATTTTATTGCTTCCCGGAGAAAAAACAATGGGATTATCAAAGGAGATTTTCGTCCCCTGCGCGCTTCCTGCAACAGATGAAAAATTAGCCATCTCAATCATTTGGCTTAGTTCATAAAAATTTTTAATTTTATCACTGAATTTCTTACTCATCAGAAATCCTCTCACCTGAATGAATACCATTAACAAAAACATGGAGAACATGGCCAAGTGATTCTATATGGAGATTTGATTGCAAAGGGCCATTAAGAAATGACTCACTTCCATTTACATCAATACTGCAACAAATAAATTACATATAGTTACTAATGAAAATAAAAAAAAATTAATTTTTGATCTATTTACAAATAAAACCAGATGCTCACCTTATTGAATACCAGAGATAATCAGTACTGTCACTAGTGGTGCTTATCTGTTCCAGTAACCCATTTTTCTTGAAGGCATTGTCTTTCGATATACCGATGGGTTCATTAACGAAAGTCCAATCTGATGGTGAAGAAATAGAGGAAGCAGCTGGTTTATCTGAGGATTGAGGTGCAGAGTTCAGATATAAAGCTTCCACAGTAGTAGATTGAGAGTTGATCTGCAAGAAAATAATAATTTAAAAATTACAGTTTTTCAGAAGCCTTTGCATTGTACATACATAATTGAAACAAACAAACTTTCTTGGCTCCATTAACAATTACTGACTCAAAAAGTTCAAAAACAAGTTTGAAAAAGCCGTACTGCACAGTACACACTAATCTAGTTCATTTCAAATTGTACAAAAATCTTAAAGTGGTATTTATATAAATACCACACAATTCTTACGTATTTACATATCTAAAACAAAAAATTTCATTTACATGCATAAAACTCAAATCTTTAGTATTTACATATCTAAAACAAAAAATTTCATTTACATGCATAAAACTCAAATTTTTAGTATTTACATATCTAAAACAAAAAATTTCATTTACATGCATAAAACTCAAATCTTTAGTATTTACATATCTAAAACAAAAAATTTCATTTACATGCATAAAACTCAAATCTTTAATTTCACATCAAAAAACACTCTTATTTACTTTTTAAAAGTGACATACAACTTTTCATACAAGGTTTATGACACCAACATGTTATAAATGTAATATAAAATTATAGATGTTAGATATGGTTAGATATGTAAATACAGTAAATACATAAGAATTGTGTGGTCTCTCTCTCTCTCTCTCTCTCTGTTGTGTGTGCGTGTTATAGGCCTACCTGGGCAGTATTGAAGACCACATTTTGGCAATCAGGAAGGATGCTAACAGACCATGGAGGTAATTGGTAAGTCTTGCCATTAAAAGTAACAGATGCGGTGGACTGAGTGCCAATATTAGCAAGAAAAGCTGCACATTTCCCGGAATTTGTTTTATACACATGTGCCTACATATGAAAACAAATCAGTATTATGCTTAATTAATATGACATTTTAGAAATATCATAGAAATCTAAGAAGAGTTTTCACTAGTATAGGAAATTTAAATGTGGCATTTACATACATAACATCCAAATCCTATGTATTTATATATCTAACACCAAAATTTACTTTTTTACATTTATGCCGCCCAAATCATTCATATTGCATAAAAAACCACTATTTTAACTCTTAAAAAAGTGAAATACACCTTTTCATGTATAGGCAAGGGGGCATATATGTAAAAATTTAAGTTTAGGTGTTAGATATGTAAATACATAAAAATTGAGTGGTTTGTATGCAAATCTTCCTTTATCGAATCATTTATTGAAATGAACACATTAGATATCAATCTGCAAAAATTAATGAGGATACATGGAATCAAGATTTCCTCTCTTTTAAAACTTCCCCCATCACCAAGCATAAGTATTATTAAAAAAAACAAAAAAATTTGGTTTCCATATTCAAGGTTTTATTTTCCTCATAAAGCTAAGGTTTAAAAAAAACAACCACAGAAAAAAAAAAGAAAAAAAAAAGTCATAGCATGTCAGCAATGGGTACTTCCTTCATACTGCATTACAAAATTACTGTGGAGACGTCATAATTCTTATGTAATTACACATCTAACACTCAAATTTTAATATTTACTTTATAAGACTCAGATAATTAACATCAACAAAAAATACCACTAATATTAACTTTTCTAAAGTGAAACACACATTTTCATACAATGTCTTGATTTGATTATGAGACTAAAGTATTATATAAGTAAATATCAAAATTTAAGTGTTAAATAAGTAAATGCATTAGAATTAATTATTCTTAACATAAAGTTGTGTAAGTAAATATCATGAGTACTAAAAAGTATAAGCAAAGCTATAAATGAACCAAAACCATCATTTATGTGCCTGAATCAATCTTTCTTATAAGCTACTTTTAAAAAATCAATTAACACTTTCAGTCATAGAGGCAACTTAAGTTATAATGTAGTCAAAGCTATAAATGAACCAAAACCATCATTTATGTGCTTGAATCAATCTTTCTTATAAGCTACTTTTAAAAATACTACAATTAACACTTTTCATAGAGGCAACTTAAGTTATAATGTAACTAAATACTAAATACTAACGTCAAATAAAATACGAAAAGAAGATTTACATATATACCCACTCAATTCCTATGCATTTACATATCTGACACCTAAACTTCAATTTTTACATTTGTCACCTTACCTATGCATAAAAGCAATTCCTATGCATTTACATATCTGACACCTAAACTTGAATTTTTACATTTGTCACCTTACCTATGCATAAAAAGGTGTGTTTTACTTTTTAAAAGTTTCAAATGTGATATTTTTCATGTGATATGAAAGATATAAGTGGTATAATGTAAAAAAGAAGGTTTGAGTGTTAGATATGTAAATACATAGGAATTTTACAGTAGATATGTAAATGACCCAATAAGAAAATGTTATGTATTGATAGCTAGTTTAGCATGCGCACCTCCAAATTTGGACCAAGAGAGGGACTCGTTGGGTCAGCCGACAGTAATGCTTCTTCACAAAGCTTTATGGCTTTATGCAAGTCTGTTAAGTGGCCCCATTTAGGCTGCCTAATTATACCTACACAACACAGACAGTGATAAAAGACTTTCAAACAGAACCATATCTGATGAAATATCAATAATTGAAAACGGTAAATTAATATAGATCCAAACAGTAATTGTTTTCAATCTAAAAATTAAGGGGCCATTCGGGATCAATTTTATTTTTTGGCTTTTGTTTTTTATTTATCTTTTTTGTTTTTATTTTGTTTTTGTAAGTTTCGATTTGAAACAAAACATGTTTGGTGTGTTAAAATAAAATAAGATTGTATTTTAAAACACTCAAAATATGTAAAAGTTGTTTTAAGTATTTTCAAAAACATGTTAATTTATTTTTTTAAAACAATAAAAACATCTTAAAAATACACTAAACAAACATGTTTTTAAATACAAAGAGAAAAAATAAAAAGTAAAAATAAAAGCGATCCTAAACAAGACCAAAGTATCTTTGACTACAGTTATGAACTTCCCATCATTACTGTAGTTGTAAAATTAGTTACACCATAGGAAGATTCGGTGGAATGTTTAGGATCATTTAATCGCCAGCATTTTTTAATTTAATATCTTCATTTTCATGTTTTATTTGTTTTACAGAAAATTGCTTTGAACTCTGCCATTTATCAACACCCTGTTTGTACTTTAATGTTGAGTAAAATATGAGAAAGTAGAGCCATGCTTGAAATTGAAAATTTTGATTTTCTTCCCCCTCAACTTTATGGATGATAAAAATACCCAAAGGTTGAAATTCCATTAAAATTTGAGTTAAATTGAAATAGATTCAAAAATGCTTCAGTTAAGTTTTGAGTCGGGCTCGGGTCCTATAACTCAAACAACAACAATAAAATCAACAAGCCTTTATCCTGCCAAGTGGGGTTGGCTACCTGAGTCTTTTTTCTCCATTATGTCCTATTGAGTGTCATATTTTCATTTAATTCTAACGTTTAATGTGACCAAACCATCAAAGACAACTCTCTTTAATATTGTTCAACACTAGAGCAACACCTACCCTTTCATGGATACATTTGTTTCACATTTTGTCTCTAAGTGTCAAAAAACTCATCCACCTAAGCATTTTCATCTCAGCAACACTTAACTTAGTTTTATGCTTCTTTTTTATAAACTTACATTCTGCGACATAAAATATTGCAGGCCTCACCACCATCTTATAAAATTTTCCTATAACTCAAAAATGATTTAAAATAAATTCAACTCTAGATTTGACCACTAATTTTTTTATTATATTTATAATAATACTAAATAAAAACTATTAGGTGATTACAACGTAAAATAACTTAGCCTTTGTCATTTCACACAAAAATTTGGCTAGTTATAATATAAATTAAGTTGATCGTCATTTTCTCTCACAAGAGTTTTTCGTCTCAAATTCAAGCCTAATAGTAAGATTTTTCTATTGTAAGGGTTTGAGTGATAGGCAACACAAATCCAATAGTGTAGTGCATAAGCCCAACACAGGGGCGTGACCAACTTTATGTTGAGGGTGAGCATTTATGTTATATGATGTTAATTTTAAAACTTTGTCCACCCTAAAAAATGGGTTGGTTCCTCCCATGGTTCAACACCATCTCCGCCACCATGGCCTCTTCTTGACACATGTTAAACAATATTTTCTCTAAAAAATACAGCCTTCTTTGCATTGCATAGTCTTAATTGTAATCATAAATAGCTCCTCAAAGGCAAGTATAACTAGCCCTTCCTGTATAATAATATCTCCTCCACTAGCAATACGGAGCCACCTTAAAATTGTACATTTCTCATCTTCATTTCTCCATTTCCTATCTAAATATTCCTTCTTTATTACAACATTGAATTTTAGTTTTCCTAATATCTACGAGAATATAATAATAATTGGATGGAAAATTAAATAGCAAGCACATGTTCAAAGTTTGATATTTCACAATATTTTGCTTTAGTTGTTATCTTCAACTTATATTTGTACAAGTTTCATTAACACATGGAAGTAAGAATTTTGCTAATTGTCTATTTATTTATGTTATATATTCTTCCACAATATCTTGTTTGAATATTTCTTTGAAAAAAATAATTCATTAGAACATTGTAAATATTTGTAAATTAAATTGTTTAAAATTTTTTTTACCTTTTAATTATTTTTCCTTTAATCATTTTTAATTTAGATGGTTTCTAGCTCAAGTCAACTTGAATTATTTGTGAGTTTTCATATAATTGAAATGAGATAAATTTTAAAATAGATCATTGACTCTTTCCAAGAGATCATTTTAGTCTCAAAATCTATAAAGGAATCAATTTAGTCTCTAGAATTTTTTAATATAAACTGAAATAGACCCTACACGTGACTATTTCAAACCCAATTTAAAAGTTTTGGAGACTAATTTAGCACTTTTATCGACTCAGGCACTAAAGTAGCTCCACATAAACAAGCAGAGAACTATTTTAGCCCTTTAATTGAAACATTTCAATCAGAGGGTCTCCTCAAAAAGTTATCGAGTTCATGTCATGTAAATTTTGAAGATTTCAAGTTTGAGTTGATGGTAAATTGCTCAAACTCGTTCTAATACACTTTTATTATCCTCAATTGAATAGAACTCAACTAATACAATTCTAGCTCAGCAAAAATCCTACACATTTAAGTTAATTTATTTTTTTTTATTAAATTTAAAATTAATTTTGTTTATCATATA
>NW_018165496.1:363722-365096 GCF_001263595.1 Phalaenopsis equestris
GGTGTGTTTTACTTTTTAAAAGTTTCAAATGTGATATTTTTCATGTGATATGAAAGATATAAGTGGTATAATGTAAAAAAGAAGGTTTGAGTGTTAGATATGTAAATACATAGGAATTTTACAGTAGATATGTAAATGACCCAATAAGAAAATGTTATGTATTGATAGCTAGTTTAGCATGCGCACCTCCAAATTTGGACCAAGAGAGGGACTCGTTGGGTCAGCCGACAGTAATGCTTCTTCACAAAGCTTTATGGCTTTATGCAAGTCTGTTAAGTGGCCCCATTTAGGCTGCCTAATTATACCTACACAACACAGACAGTGATAAAAGACTTTCAAACAGAACCATATCTGATGAAATATCAATAATTGAAAACGGTAAATTAATATAGATCCAAACAGTAATTGTTTTCAATCTAAAAATTAAGGGGCCATTCGGGATCAATTTTATTTTTTGGCTTTTGTTTTTTATTTATCTTTTTTGTTTTTATTTTGTTTTTGTAAGTTTCGATTTGAAACAAAACATGTTTGGTGTGTTAAAATAAAATAAGATTGTATTTTAAAACACTCAAAATATGTAAAAGTTGTTTTAAGTATTTTCAAAAACATGTTAATTTATTTTTTTAAAACAATAAAAACATCTTAAAAATACACTAAACAAACATGTTTTTAAATACAAAGAGAAAAAATAAAAAGTAAAAATAAAAGCGATCCTAAACAAGACCAAAGTATCTTTGACTACAGTTATGAACTTCCCATCATTACTGTAGTTGTAAAATTAGTTACACCATAGGAAGATTCGGTGGAATGTTTAGGATCATTTAATCGCCAGCATTTTTTAATTTAATATCTTCATTTTCATGTTTTATTTGTTTTACAGAAAATTGCTTTGAACTCTGCCATTTATCAACACCCTGTTTGTACTTTAATGTTGAGTAAAATATGAGAAAGTAGAGCCATGCTTGAAATTGAAAATTTTGATTTTCTTCCCCCTCAACTTTATGGATGATAAAAATACCCAAAGGTTGAAATTCCATTAAAATTTGAGTTAAATTGAAATAGATTCAAAAATGCTTCAGTTAAGTTTTGAGTCGGGCTCGGGTCCTATAACTCAAACAACAACAATAAAATCAACAAGCCTTTATCCTGCCAAGTGGGGTTGGCTACCTGAGTCTTTTTTCTCCATTATGTCCTATTGAGTGTCATATTTTCATTTAATTCTAACAAATTAAGATCATTTTAATACAATATGTCCACGTATTTTTAGGTCTACTCTTTTTAGGTCTACCTCTGTCTTTCTTAACATAAGTCGAATCTAAAACATCTACTTGCCTCCTTTCTTAACATAAGTCGAATCTAAAACATCTAATTGCC
>NW_018165496.1:365123-377864 GCF_001263595.1 Phalaenopsis equestris
GTTTAATGTGACCAAACCATCAAAGACAACTCTCTTTAATATTGTTCAACACTAGAGCAACACCTACCCTTTCATGGATACATTTGTTTCACATTTTGTCTCTAAGTGTCAAAAAACTCATCCACCTAAGCATTTTCATCTCAGCAACACTTAACTTAGTTTTATGCTTCTTTTTTATAAACTTACATTCTGCGACATAAAATATTGCAGGCCTCACCACCATCTTATAAAATTTTCCTATAACTCAAAAATGATTTAAAATAAATTCAACTCTAGATTTGACCACTAATTTTTTTATTATATTTATAATAATACTAAATAAAAACTATTAGGTGTTTACAACGTAAAATAACTTAGCCTTTGTCATTTCACACAAAAATTTGGCTAGTTATAATATAAATTAAGTTGATCGTCATTTTCTCTCACAAGAGTTTTTCATCTCAAATTCAAGCCTAATAGTAAGATTTTTCTATTGTAAGGGTTTGAGTGATAGGCAACACAAATCCAATAGTGTAGTGCATAAGCCCAACACAGGGGCGTGACCAACTTTATGTTGAGGGTGAGCATTTATGTTATATGATTTTAATTTTAAAACTTTGTCCACCCTAAAAAATGGGTTGGTTCCTCCCCTGGTTCAACACCATCTCCGCCTCCATGGCCTCTTCTTGACACATGTTAAACAATATTTTCTCTAAAAAATACAGCCTTCTTTGCATTGCATAGTTTTAATTGTAATCATAAATAGCTCCTCAAAGGCAAGTATAACTAGCCCTTCCTGTATAATAATATCTCCTCCACTAGCAATACGGAGCCACCTTAAAATTGTACATTTCTCATCTTCATTTCTCCATTTCCTATCTAAATATTCCTTCTTTATTACAACATTGAATTTTAGTTTTCCTAATATCTACGAGAATATAATAATAATTGGATGGAAAATTAAATAGCAAGCACATGTTCGAAGTTTGATATTTCACAATATTTTGCTTTAGTTGTTATCTTCAACTTATATTTGTACAAGTTTCATTAACACATGGAAGTAAGAATTTTGCTAATTGTCTATTTATTTATGTTATATATTCTTCCACAATATCTTGTTGTGATCTTGAATATTTCTTTGAAAAAAATAATTCATTAGAACATTGTAAATATTTGTAAATTAGATTGTTTAATATTTGTTTTACCTTTTAATTATTTTTCCTTTAATCATTTTTAATTTAGATGGTTTCTAGCTCAAGTCAACTTGAATTATTTGTGAGTTTTCATATAATTGAAATGAGATAAATTTTAAAATAGATCATTGACTCTTTCCAAGAGATCATTTTAGTCTCAAAATCTATAAAGGAATCAATTTACTCTCTAGAATTTTTTAATATAAACTGAAATAGACCCTACACGTGACTATTTCAAACCCAATTTAAAAGTTTTGGAGACTAATTTAGCACTTTTATCGACTCAGGCACTAAAGTAGCTCCACATAAACAAGCAGAGAACTATTTTAGCCCTTTAATTGAAACATTTCAATCAGAGGGTCTCCTCAAAAAGTTATCGAGTTCATGTCATGTAAATTTTGAAGATTTCAAGTTTGAGTTGATGGTAAATTGCTCAAACTCGTTCTAATACACTTTTATTATCCAAAATTGAATAGAACTCAACTAACAAAAAAAGTAGATACAATTCTAGCTCAGCAAAAATCCTACACATTTTAAGTTAATTTAATTTTTTATTATTAAATTTAAAATTAATTTTGTTTATCATATATTCATCTAGAGAACCCTAAAAAATTATTGGTAGTCAACTATTACCGAGCTACTTGGTTGAACACAATCTGAATTGTTACTTAGGCAAACAGATTTAATGGTTTAAACTATTTTGGATTGACCTTAGCTACGAATTAAGCACAAACAGATTAGATTAAGACGCATGTGGCAACATTAAGAGACTATATAAAAGGGGACTATACAAAAGACTATAAAAAAACTACAAGGAAGATACAGGCCAACAATTGACAAAAGCCAAACATAGCTTGGTAAGCTCCTTATCATATAAGGAAAGGGGTTAACTATTCGTAACATAAATGATGATCCGTATCAAAACTGTATTACATATATTTGATCATTATTTTACTAACCCAAATTTTTTTTTTCTTTTTTAAACTTTATCACCATTTAATTTTAACTTATTTTATTAGAAATCACATCTATTAAAATTATTCATCAACAAAAAAAATAAACTAGGATACCTTATTTCAAAAATCTTTTGCAAACATCAACATAAAAAGTAATTAATGTTGATCATTGTTTTAAAGTTGGTAATTATTCGATCACTCCACAATTACTAATGATGGGCAATTCCGATCCCCTTCCAAGTTCTTACTCACCTTATTGTAAGCTTACTTGATGAAATTCTAGATTATTAAGCAATTTAGAGAATGGTAGAAACGCATTTGAAACATTTCCCATTAAAATATGTCAACTCTCTTGTAATTCCATGATATCAATAATATTACCTTGCTTTATTACCAAAACATAAATAAGGGTTTAAGTGATAGGGAACACAAATCCAATAGTGTGGTGCATAGCCCAACACAACGACATAACCAACTTTATATTGAGGGTGGGAATTTATGTTATATGATATTAATTTTAAAACTTTGTCCACCCTAAAAAACGGGTTGGTTCCGCCCCAGGTCAGCATGATCTCCACCTCCATGGCATCTTCTTGATGCATGTTAAACGATCTTTTCTCTAAAAAATACAGCCTACTTAGTGCTACATAAACTTAATTGTAATCATAAATAACTCTTCTCAAAAGCAAGCATAACTAACCCTTTCTGTCTGATAATATCCTCTCCGCTAGCAACACGGAGCCAACGTAAAATTGTAATTTTCTCATCTTTATTTCTCCATTTCCTATCTAAATATTCCTTCTTTATCACAACTTTGAATTTTAGCTTTCCTATGATCAATGGGAAAATACTAATAATTGGATAAAAAATTAAATAACAAACACGTGTTCATATTTTGATATTTCACCATCTCTTACTTTAGTTGTTGTCTTCAACTTGCACAAGATTCATTAGCATATGAAAGTAAACATTTTATTAATTGTCTGTCGATTTATGTTATAGATTCTTCTACAAAATCAGTGATCTTGAATACTTCTTTGGATAGAATAATACGTTAGAACAATATAAATATTTGTAAATTTAATTGCTTAATAATGATTTTCCTTCTAACTGTTTTTCCCCTAATCATTTTAATTTAGATGGCATTTCTAGCTTGAGTCAACTTGAATTATTTGTGAGTTGCCAAACAATTGAAATGAGAGAAGTTTTAAAGTAAATTAGTGACTCTTTGCAATGGGTCATTTTAGTCTCAAAGTCTATAAAAGTGTCAATCTAGTCTCTAGACTTTTTTGATAGAGGCTGAAATAGTCCCTACAGATGACTATTTCAAACTCAATTTAAAAAAATATAGAGACTAATTAGGCACTTTTATAGATTTGGGCACTAAAATAACTCCATATAAACAGTTCGGAGACTATTATGAAAATTTATTCTAATTGAAACATTTCAATGAGAGAGTCTCGTAAAAAATTTATCAAGTTCATGTCAAGCAAATTTTGAGGATTTCAAGTACGAGTTGATAGTAAATTGCTCAATCTTATTATCATACACTTTTATCATACTCACTTTAATGGAACTCAGCTAACGAACAAAGTAGATACAATTCTAGCTCAGCCAAAAATCACACTTTTAAGTTAATTTAATTTTTTTATTATTATATTTTAAATTAGTTTTGCTATCATATATTCATTTAGAGAACTCTAAAAAATATTGGTAGTCAACTAATACCAAGCAACTTGGTCCAAATTAATGAGAATTGTTAGTTAGGCAAACATATTTAATGGTTTAAACTATTTAGGATTAACCTGAGCTGTGGATTAAGCACAAACATATTAGGTTAAGACACATGGAGCAACATTAAGAGACTATATAAAAGGGCACTATACAAGACTAAAAGACAAGGAAGACACAAGTCAATAAATGGCGAAGGTCAAACATAACTTGGTCAGCTCCATACAGTATAAGGAAAGGGTTGGTTATTCGAAAATAAAAGATGATCCTTACCAAAATTGTATTGCATATATTCTATTGTTATTTTACTAACCCAAATACTTTTTCTTTTCTAAATTTTATCTTTATTTACTTTTAACTTATATTAGTAGAGGTCACATCAATTAAAATTATTCAACAAAAAAAAATAATATACTAGGATGCCTTATTTCAAAAATCTTTTGCCAACATCAACATAACAAGTAATTAATGTTGGTCATTGTTTTAAAGCTGGTAACTACTTGGTCACTCCAAAATTCCTAATGTAGGGCAATTCCTATCCGCTTCAAGGTTCTTACCTTATTGTAAGCTTACTTGATGTAACTCAACATTATTAAGCAATTTAGGGAGTTTGGTAGAAACGCAATTGAATTTTCTTGTTAAAAGATGCCAATTCTCTTCGATCTAATCCTAATTTGAATCCTAATTTGAAATGAAAGTTCATTTCTCACTTCATAATTGGTAATGGTTACTTATTGATGATCAAATTTTTTAATCACCTAATTCTAGGCTAAATCATCCAAAGTGAGACGATGCAATTCTAGATTGCTAGAAACCATAAGGAATTTAATAGAAAAGTTTTCTCCCACTAGAAAGAAAATCAACTTTCCAAAATATTTGAATTAGCAATAATTTTTAAGAGGCCAAAACCTACAAGTGTAGACACCATCAAATAAGACAAGGCCACATAAATTGGTAACTCCGAAACAGTAATGATAATAAAAAAAAAGGAGTGACATACATTGATAAATAAACAACCCGAGAGAGTAAAACTATTGAATAAAAGAATTAATGTATTGTAAGCTTACCATATTCATCGATAGGAGCATCATAATCATAACTCGTGGTGATGAAAGGACCCCCTGAAGTGTGACCAAAGTTGGTTCCTCCATGATACTGAAAAAGAAGAATGGGCGGCATCAGTGGCGAATCCAGAACTAAAGGAGAGGAGTGACAAAATTAGAAATTAAGGAGTGATGGTTTTTTAAATTTAAGGCTTTCATCTCCAAACAAATTTAAAAACTGTTTTAAATTCTATTATTAAGAAATATAGTTAATATTAAATTATTATTAAATATTCATATTTAATGAACAAAATTTTAAATGTATTTTATAATATTAAAGAGTTTAGTAAAAATCTAGGCGCAGCAAAAGCCTCGTCCAGCCACCCTCAAGTTTCAAGATTGGATGGCATAAAATATGGATGGAGCAAATAAGTTGAGCAGGTGATTCTATAAACTCAAAATAAGAACAACTAGAAAATACACTACCATGTAATAATTCTGGAAAGTGCCACCACGCTGGAAAAACCGTGCAACGGCAAATGCAAGGTCTTCCACAGGTCTATACGGTGTTCGACCACCAAATTGAAGATACCTAAATATCAAAGAATGAGATTTACTAACATCGAATGGAGGAACTTAGAAACCATGCAAGCACTAAAAAAAACAAGACCAAAGTTAATAATAGGCCAAATATGCTTTCATATAGAAAGTTACTAACAGCATAAAAAGTGAAAAACTGTAGTGTCAACAGCCAAGAAATTCTGAGAAAAGACAGCCAGTTAAAAGGTAAAGAACAACTCTTACCATCCACTCCAATTTTCTGTCCACATCTTTGGCTTATTGGCAGAATTTGGTGTAAATTGATCACAGTAAAATCCATTGCAAGTATTTATCTATGTGGCAAAACAAGTAGTAGCTCAGACTGGTAGACTGATAAATTCATATATTACAACTAATAAAACAAACGAACAAGCGAGACAACACAAGTATTGGAGTCATAAAAAAGGAAACTTTCACTCACAATGGGGTCTGGGGCATCGTCCTGCTGGCACATCACCCATGGCACACCTGTATCAAGAGAGGTGGCCATGGAAGCCGCCCAGCTAATGTAAGATTTCGCTGATGCTGAACCATAGGATGACTGAACATTACCATATTCATTCTCTATCTATTACAGATTCAACATTCAAGAGTCAGAAGAAAGAGCTCCATTTTCTTCAATTTAAAGCAAAGCAGGCAGCTTTTGGAACAAAAGAAAAGGTGGGAGATGAAAAATCAGAAATTTGGAAAAAAAAAAAAAAAAGTCACCTGAGATAAGATAATGGGACCCCCTTGGGACGCGTAGAGATTCTCCTGCTGCATCATATTTACAATCTTCGCTGTGAATCTCTGCATCTCTGCCTGTAAATCGTTTAATGTAAGCAAACAGATCTACCCATTCTGTGCATAAAAACAGATTCAGTAGAAGAAGAAGAAAAAGTGAAACCTTGAAGGGCCCATTATCAGTTCTGAACTTGATCCCTGGTATGAAATGCAACCAAACCGGAAATCCTCTGCAACAAAAGCCAATAAAGACATTAGAGAACAAATCCATCAAAAGCTAGTTCAGTAACAAAAAAGAGAAAACAAACAACTTTAGTATAAATACCCATAGTTCCACTCTGCACAAACATATGGTCCGATCCGTAGGTGGACATACAGTCCAGCCTCTGCTACCGTCTTCACAAACCTAACCAAATCCTTCCTACCTCCAAAGTCGTACTACCGTCTTCACAAACCTAACCAAATCCTTCCTACCCCCAAAGTCGTACTGTACAGAAAATGTACAGAAAATGTAAAGATGAAAACAAGCCAAGCAGAAGATCAACCACCAACCATCTCAGAACGGTAAAAACAAAAACTTTATAGATTCAATCGAACCTGGTTGCGCACGGGCTCATGGAGGTTCCAAAAGACATAGGTCTCCACAACATCAAGCCCGCCATCCTTAGACTTTCGGATGAGGTCCGGCCACATCTGCAACTCAAAAATGTGAAGGAGGAGTTCTCCAGAGAGGGAGAAAGAGAGCAATGGAGCTGATGATGGGTACCTCGGGTGTGCTGCGAGGATAATGAATGGAGCCGGAAATGAGGACTCTGGGCTTGCCTTCAATGAGAAGTGCACGGCGGTTGTAAGTGACATTGGAAGCCATGGAAAAGAAGCTCCTTGCGCTCAGAAACTGAACCACCACCAGGAAGTAAAACAGAAAGAAGAAAGGGGGTAAAGGTTTCATCTTGGAGCACCTCGCCATGGCTGCCTCTGCTCTCCGAATTCAGAGGAAGAAGAGAATGTGATTACAGTGAGGTGAGAGTGCAGGGTTTAGAAAGGGTTTTGATTTGCGTTTAATGATCCGATTAAAGAGAGCATTATAGGAGTTGTTGTGGATTAGGATTTAGGAATAACTATAACGAAGACTTTAGTGTGCAATGAGAAGGAAGAGGTTGCTTGGTTTGTGGTGCACATTTTACATGCTTCTCATCTTCATTTATAGACTTTAATTTTTTTATAAAACTAATATTTTGATAAATTTACTCATCAAATATTTGTTCATATATTAGAATTAATGTAAATAAAATTCCATGCTTCTCATCTTAATTTATAGATTTTGTTTTTTTCTTAAATATGATCCAAATATTTTGCTCATATTATAAATAAAAAATAAAATTTGAGCATATATTTGTAATTATTATAAAATTTTTAGTATTTATGTATAGTTTCTAATTTTCACATTTAAATATTGCTTCTCCTTCTCATAATGGTTGCAGTTTATCCACTCTCCTACTTCATTATGTTGGTTGCCCCACACAAGATCAATAAGTCAAAAAAACTATATTAAAAATAGTTTTTTTAAGAACATTATAAAAATATTTATTAAAAAAAAAAGATAATAGTTAAAGTACTAAAATAATAAGATAAAATATTCATAATTATAAGACAATTACTCAAATTTTTAAAATATTAATATGTTCTATCTATAAAATAAATATCATTATATTAAAATTGTGGGGCATTTGCATACAACCCACCCAATTCTTGCCTATTTACATATCTAACCATCAAAATTTCATATTTACATACACAACATTCAAATCCCTAACATCACCTAAAAAATATCATCATGGTAACCCTCTAAAAAATAAAAATATCAATTTTTTGCTTGTTGGATAATGGATATGTAAACATATAGTAATTTTGGGGTATGCATGTAAATTTCTATTATAATTTTTTCTTGTTTGGGGGGCTATGTGTAATATGTTGGCTTGCCAGGCTATATAATAATAGCAATTGCTTTCTTATCTGGATGAAGTGGTTGTCCAGCAAGTAATAAAGAAGGGGAATGGAAGGACTCTCACGGCACGTTTGTCTTTTGTTTCCAATGAGCCCGCAACGCTTTTATGGACCGGTTTTGAGGGTCCGATTTGCAATTATGGAAATTTTTTATCAATTTAAATAAAAATTTTGATTTTTTTTTGGTTGATTTGAATGATGAAATTGTTTTGAGGTTGAAATGATTGGGGTGTGAGTGGATTAGAAATCTTTTGATTAAATATGAGGGGCGTTTTTATGTATATAGCACACATTTTCTATGTATTTACATGTCTAACCTTTAAAGATTACTTTTTTATGTTTATAGCATGCAAATCTTTTACATGGAACAAAAATTTGTGCTATTTTAAGTTGTAAAAGGTGAAATATGTATTTATAGAGTTAGTTTGAGAGAGAAGTTTTAATGGGAAAGATGATTTCACTTGAATGCATTAAGAGAGAGAGAGAAAAATTTGTGTGGTAGGCACTCATAAAATTTTTTTATTGAAAAATATGTAGGGAGAAATGTTGCTAGTCTTCACTCTTTAGAATAGATTGACTAATTTTAGTTTTAGGGGTTTATATCTAGTAACTAAGGGCTACAAGTATAGTGAAATTATTTTTTTATGATTATTATTACTAGCTATTGTAATTCTTCACAAATTGTTTATTTGACAAGGAACTATGGGATCAAACTTGATTCATCTTTATTAAGGGATTTGCAATTGATTTGTGATCAATTGTTGGAGTTTGCAATTCCTTTGGAATAAATTGACCATCCCAAGCTTTCACTTTTCAAGCTTTTTCCCTTAAATCAAACTCCACGAACCCTATTGCCTCTATTATAGATCTCTCCTCCTCTTAGGAGCTACAAACCATCGATCACAAATCCTTCCTTACCCAATCAACTGATTGATTCAAATGATATATGAAATATGTTTATATGGGCCCAAATGTGGGAAAAATATTTATAAATTAATATCTATATGTCATGGAGATATTGTTTAGCATAGGAGAAAGTGCAGGCATGTAAGTTACTTCAATGAAAAGACCTTAAAGGTGAATGATTTGGTAATTGTTCCTCAAGTTATTATCAACCACATTACTTTATTTTAATGGTACAAAAGTTAATCAACAAAGAAAAGATGTGGGATCCAAATAAGAGTGTCACATGTGAATGTAATAACCACCCACAACTACACTTCGATGCAATATTTTTTTTTATGATTGTGAAGTAAAACTAACTCTAAATAGCATATTATTTCAAGTATATACTCATAAACAGCAAAGCAAATAACACTTCTCAATTTTAAATGTACTAAGTGTTCTCAAAAAATACTATTTGATTGTCCCTTATAGGAAGTAGAAATGACTAAAAAAATCAAATCAATTTGTTATAATATATTTATAAATATCTTATAAATAAAAAAGCAAATACACAAATAAATATTGATACATAAAACATGAAATGCATGCACGTAATATATATATATGGTAATATTTATAATTAAAATTGAATATTATGCATTTTATGCGTGTTGACCTCATTTTTGGTCAATCCTCTTTTCGTTGACTAAAGCCTGGTTAGACTCCACTTGACCTAAATCTTAACTAAAACAATAAAATTATTGATTTTTCTCTAAAGATCATTGTAAGGCTTAAAATCTCATTTTAAGAGTTGCATGAAGCTTATTATAACTAATAAAGATATTGCAAACCAATCTTATGATCAATTGGAATAATTTTTATGTAAGAGCTATCTACTAAGCTTTCATGCATGAAAATGGTTTCACATAAAAGTTTTTTAATGAGTCGTTGTTTTTTGAAAATATATTTCACCATTGTGTCCACAATATCAAAATATTTCAAATGAGTTCTTTGATGCTCAATTTTGACTCCATTTGGATAACTTTTGAGAAACGATAATGAGGAGAGAGAAAATAATTATTAGTATAGATAAAGTGATAATTTGACAAAAATATTTTTTAAAAGACATCAAATGCACCTTTTGGGCCAATTAAGTCCAATAAATTTTTTTTGTCAAAATTGTTGATTTTCTCTCTCCTAAGGTGGGGCCCATTTTGACCAGTCACATCTTCTTATAGAGCTTGAATTATTCAAAACCATTTAGGCCGTTGAATTCATACTATTTTCTCTATCATTTTGACCAAAGTCAAATTTTTAGCCAAAGTCAACTTCCTAACCACCAATAACCACCTAGTCAACCAATTTCGAACTTCAAATGGCCACAACTTTAGTTACACAACTCCATTTTTGAAATCATTTAAACTGTTAGATTTCTCATTTTATCCTCTTCAACATGGTATATAATTTTGAATTTTTTCGATCAACCTTTGCCATTTTAGAGAAAACCCAATTTTGGGCTGATTTACAAAAATGTCATTGGCTTAATTATTTAATTAATTGTTTATTCCCACATGCCTTCTCAGTAATCCTAGTGATCATTTTTTATTGGTCTAAGCAATGAAAATTGTGGATTTTTCCATTAGACCAAATCTTGGCCATTAAATTTGAATAAAATCTTCCCTCCTTCATCTCAACCATTAATTCCACCACACTAACTTGCAAAACTGCCCACTATCTCCCTATTTACTAGTCATAACTCCTCTCGTCCCTCCCATTCACGCCACATTGAAGCACCATTCTTTTCTCCTCGCCAATTATAAGAGATTTTCTCCTTCTCTTTCTCATATTCCTTTTGATTTTCTTTTCTTCTTGACAAACCGAAAACTCTTCTTTAAGTTCTCCAACAAACCAAAAGAAGAAGCAAGGAGGCTAGGAAACAACCAAGAAGCAATTCAAAGCATTAAATTTAGAGCTAGGTAAGAAGAATTCGAAATTTCTTCATAAATTAAAGAGCTTTTAATTACCCCCATTTACTTTTAAACCTTTCGAGCAATATATCTTCATATTTATCTTTAAAAATCAACTTGTTTTCAACATGTAAATGTTAGAACCGAAAATATATCTATGGTTTTTCAATGCCTTGTTAAGTGTATGTATTTATTACAAGTTATTTCGTGTGTGTTTATTCTATGTTAGATAATTGGATGTTATCTCTCTCTTATTCATGTACTATATTTTATAATATGTATAATATATATATGATATTATATAGTTTAACATATTTATCTCTGAAACCTACCCAAAATCGAAAATTTATATGTTTAAATCACATAAACCATATTATAGATAACTCTATTTATATCTTAATTCGCCTGATTAAAATTTAAATCTTTCCTAAACTCCTTAACCAAAACATGCAATGTATATTTTTTATGTTAACTATATTAAATTAATTTAATTAATACCAAAATACACTCTAAAGTACTCAACCAAAAATTATATTTCTTAATTATAATTAAAAAAATTTACTTACACTTCACTCGAATCCATTGTTTTTACCATCTAGCACCTAAACTTTAATTTTTACATACCACATTGCTTATTTCAATTTTTAAAATTTAAAATGGTAGTATTTTCGTTGTGTTATGAAATATCATGACGATATAAACGTCAAAGATTAAAGTTTATAGACGTTAGATATGTAAATACTTAGCAATTAGGCGATACGTACGTAAATAATTGGCCCTTTAATTGATAGAACATGATAACTTATCTATTAAAATTAAATTTGAAATTTTTAAAATAAGCTTAAATGGCCTTCAAATTATCTAGATACATGATATGGAATGATAATTTTTAATAGACATTTAAAAAATGGATTTGAATGCTTATAAATAGATAATAATTTTAATAAGTAAATAGAATAATGGACTTTGATAGAATGCCTACATATTCAGCTCAAAATTCAACAATTTTTAAATCCAGAGTGATAAAAGTTATATCAGATAACGTAAAGATTCTTTTGGTTTTTTTCAAGACATTTGGCAGGACTTTCTTTATAAAAGTGCCCCAAGAGACTACATGCAATAATACCGCAATAATTTCACAAATGTCCACATTATTTACAAATCTACGACGTTCTTTCATCCATTTTTTAAAATTCATTCAAATATCAAGATTCATGATAAATTACCAACCCATATTTTTCATGAAAAAAATATTACATCAGAACTTCTAACATAGAGTTACGTTCGGAGTCCACTGATATGCAGATATGCGACTTCAAGGAAACGCGCGCATTTTTCTGTGATCCGGCCCGGCAACACGAGAATATTCCTTTTGTATTATTTCACGTTATTCATGTGTTATTATGGTGATATTGATGTGTTATTGCGTTATTATAACACCGAGAATATTCCCAGAACACAATAACACATGAATACCACCACAATAACACCTGAATAATGTGAAATAACACGGAGGAAATATTCTCCTGTGCTAAAATGTTTTTTTTTTTAAATTTTGCTATCAACTTCACATGACGTCATTTCATTGGACTCTAAACGTAGCTCTACGTTAGGAGTCCTGATGTAATATTTTCCCTATTTTTCATTTTTATCAAATTCT
>NW_018165496.1:379521-388423 GCF_001263595.1 Phalaenopsis equestris
AATCTGAAAATTAAAATAAATAAATAAATAAATAAATAAGAGAAGAAAAATTAGGACTGATATTAGTGTAGCATACCTGAAAGGAACTCGTATCTTTTCCCTCTGTTAACAGTTGATGCTGCAAGTTTTGCAACCAAATCAGTGAACCAGAGTATTTTTTTAGTAATATTTAATTCACAATAATGACAGTTTAGAATAAAGAACAAAATAATTTAATAAATAATAATAATAATAATAATAATAATTAAATTAATAAATAATTATTATTATTATTATAAGAAGAAGAAGAGAAATTTACATACTAATAATATTAACAATGCTTCAACTATGCTGCAGTATTTAAAACTTCTTGGGTTTAGTAGTTAGGAGCTTGTTATATTTTTTGTGTATTTACTGTGGGAATTTGTAAAAAGGTTACATTCATAAACGTTATTTTACTTTCTCAAAAGCAGTACTTCAAAAACAATTTTTTTTTTTTTATAAAAACCAAGTAAAAGATTTAATACATTTTCTTCATCTAAAAAGAGAACTATTCCTAGACTTGATCAGACTAATATTATGCATTCCTCAACTTCAACCATCCCAACTTGAATTCCACTAATAACATCACCATCTATATCACCATCACTTTAAACAGTAAACCAGAGATATCTAAAAGGATTACTCATTTTAATGATTTGATCACTTAACTTTGTCACTAGATCTCTTACTACTAAAATTATATTCCATGTATTTGATTTTAGATATACTCAAACGACTGCCCTTAAACTCTAAAGTAGACCTCAATAATTCAAGTTTTTCCTGAACGTTTTCTCTAGTCTTAAGCAGTAGAAAGATATCATCGAAAAGCATACACCAATGTGCATCCTTTTGTAAATGTCCAGTAAGAGCATTCATAACTAAAGCAAAAGGATATGGGCTTAAAGCTAATACCTGATGTAATCCAACTAAAATAGGAAAATACTTGGTTAATTCTCATTTTATTCGAAAACAAGTAACAACTATAGTATACATATCATTAATGACTTGAATATAAGTCATATCAACACCTTTCTTTTATATGATTCTCCAAAAAACTTCTCTTTGAACCTTATTGTAAGTTTTTTTCTAAATCAATAAAAATCATATCTAGATCCTCCTTACTCTCTCTGTACTTCTCCATCAAACCTCTCAATAAATGCATAGCTTCCATAGTAGACTTGTCTGACATAAATCCAAACTGATTATGAAAAATTCTTGTATCACGCCTTAACTTATGTTCAATTACTTTCCATAATTTTAATGTATGACACAATAACTTAACTCTTTCATAATCCACACTCTTGTGCATCCCAGTTATTTTTAATAATGCGGATACTCTTCATCCACTCATTTGGCATCTTTTATTTTTAAAATAATATTCAAAAGTTTAGTAAGCCAAAAAATCATCAAATCTCCTAAATATTTTCATACTTCTATTGAGATACCACGAGGTAATACTAAATTTTCACCCTTGATTTTTTTTAAAGCCTCAACTTTCTTTTTACTAATGCGACGATAAACATAAAAAGTTTTATTATTATTAACGATGTTAAGATCACTAAAGTCGATCACCATTTTAACAAATTTATTGAAATGTTTTTCAAAATATCTTACGCACAAATGTTGAATATATTTATGAAAGAAAAGTACAATTAAATTTTCATCTTTAATACATTTTACTTACATTAAATCTTTATTTTTTTTCTCTTTGTTTAACTAGTTTATACATATATCTTTCACCCTTTTTAGTATCTAATCTATTATAAAATTCACCAAAAACAAAATTCTTAGCAGCACAAATAGTTCTCTTAGAATCCCTATAAAAAATAGTTCTCTTATAGTATCACAAATAGTTCTCTTATAAAATTCACCATATATTTTTCCCAAATCTATAAGCTTTTAAACTTAAACTGATTTTTATAACAAACTTCTTATATTTTACCTTATCTTGCATATTACTATTCCACAACCAACTATTGTATTTATAAAAAATTTTCATTTTATTTCTACAATTATATATTTTGTCACTTGTTTAATAATGTTTGTTATTCTATCTTACATAGAATTAGCTTCTTCACAAACAACACATCTTAAAATCTAGAAGTTTGCTCACAAAAATACTTTTAAGTGTGTTTTTCAAGTGTCATCATCTAATTCTATAACAATGTTTCCTTATATTTATTATCTTACAATTCTTTATCTAAAAATAAAAAAATTAATATTTGATAATAAGTACTTAAATTTTCACTTGGAATGACCTTACAATCTTTAAATTCTCTATAATTTTTGTCTCATAAGAAAATAATCAACTTGTGTTTTATTAGATCCATTCTTGTAAGTAATAACATGTTCATCTTTTTTCTTAAATAAAATATTAGCAATAACAAAATCATAAGCTAAAGTAAAATCAAATATGATTCTATCTTCTTCATTAATCACTCTAAAATTATAACTACCAAGAATATTTCTAAAAACTTCTCACTCTACCAACATATTCATTTAAATCTCCTCCAATAAAAATTCTTTATTCAAGAGGTATCATTTGTATTGATTCTTCTAGGTAATTCCAAAAATTTTCTTTTAAACATATATCTAAACCTACTTGAAGAGCATAAATACTTACAACATTAAGAATCTTAGTATCAATAACAATCTTAAAGGCTATAATTATATTTCTAATTCTATAAATTTTTACGACATTATCTTTCAAACTCTTATTTATAATTACACCTACACCAATTTTAGTATGACTCCCATATGAATACCAAAATTTAAAACTTAAGCTATCAATTTCCTTAGCATTTTCTCTAGCCCATTTAATTTCTTGAATGCATAAGATATTTATTTTTTTATGAATCATAATATCTACTAATTTCATTAATTTACCTGTGAGAATATCAATATTCCAAGATCTTCTAATAATAACAATTTCATAAACTAAATTTTTTGCCCGCATCTGTCCATAATGTGAGAACACTTGATTATTTAACACTACACTCAAACTCCAGTGTAGCAGCCTTTGCACTATTTTCACTGTATTCAGACCATACGTGTCTATTCAAGGAGATACCTAACATTTACACAACGATTATGGGATTCATGTTTGATTAAACCCAAAAAAAAAAAAACTATTAATCTTTAGTATTAGAATTGTTATGTGATTGAGCAAGGAGGATAATAAAGGGAATAAAAAACAAAATTTTTCATTTGTGTACTCAAAACATCATAATCATAGATATTTGTTGAAATAATGTGAGGGGTGTATGGAAAAAAATGGGCAATGATTAAGGTTCCACTGAGAATGAAAAGAGGAAGAGGAGATATAACTTCAGATGCAAGGTCTAGATACAAAAATTTCTTTTTAAGTTCTTTTATAAGAATTTCATAATCCATTCTCCCTCCCATCAGCCCCATTTATGAGCATACAAGCTTGGAAGGGATTATAACTTCTTTTTTTCACAATTGTTGGGTTGTAAGGAATACTCACATGTCTAATTAATAGATTATTTGGGTAGAGTAATGAGACTTGTTTTTTTTTTTATCATATGTTCCTGATGCCAGAGATTCATAGAAGTCAATGTATTTTTTATGTTTCAAAAACTTAATAAACTTTATATTAAATCAGCTTCAATGATATAAATTAAGGTTGCGAGTAATGATTTTCTTTTTAGAACTTGCATGATCAAATGTTTTCATATAATACAACAATATTCATCTAGACACCAATAAAAAAACATTATGCAAACATTAGCTTCTTGAAGAGAACACGGAAGTGGCTAACATCGAGGTAGAAGAAGGTTCCGATTTTGAAGGTATGAAAAAGAAGGCTAAGGTTATAAACCCCTTGTGGGATGAACTGAAGGCCAATTAAAGGATTCTAGCTCCACTTAAGCCACTGCATATCAGTTCTTAGGACATTCTTTTCTCAAGGGGGCAATATAAAAAAAATCATTTTCATTAGAGCCCCAAAAAGTTCGAGCCAGAGATAGACACTTGGAATTACTTCAGGTGATCCAAAAAGGGCATGAACAGAATAAAGAATGATAAGAATGATTGAAGTTTCATTAAGAAGGAAAATGGAAAGAAAAAATAAAAGTGAGTATGAGATGTAAGATCTTGACATGGGAATTTCTCCTAAAATTCTTCGTTAAAGGATAAGATCCTGCGTCTTCCCTCCCATCAATCCTTAGAAAGTCCTTATAAAAGCTATGCAAGCCTTTGTTCTAATCTATAATAAACATAAGATCATGCAAACTTAAAATCCTCTATTTTTCCACACGACACAGAGCTAAACTAGACATTGCGTTAGAACTAATGACAAGGCTTAGAGCCCACAATAATTACCTTAATTAAAAAACGACTTTATTCTTCAAAAAAATATTCATAAGAAACCATACGCAATCATCAAATCATCATTTCTCCCTCATATCATTGTTTCAAGAAGCAACATTCTTGATTCCATGGAACCTGCAAATCTTTTTAAATCTTTTTCCCTTGATAAGCTTTGAAGATTAGGAATAGGATAGCACAAGAATTTTTATTGATGCATGATCAATCTGCTCTCAAATTTTCACAAGATTCTACCTCTAATATAGACATTCTTGCTAGTGAAGAGAAGATCATAAATCTTTTGACACACTTTTTGATTGTCTTCTTACTTTCCAGGAGTTACTTCTTGCATGGCTTTTGCTACGCCTTATGCCTACGTTTGGATCCATTAAGAAATCATCATTTATGAATTGCTCATTGCCAAATGCAATTTACAAGTTCAAAGCTAGCAATGAGAGAGAATAAGAATATTGATTTTTCATCACTTTTTCTTGTTGTTTAGCTACTATTATAATAACAACTAGTTAGATATGAAAAAGGAAACATTTCTCAACAGTCACTAGAAATTTATAGGCTCCAAACTTGACTCTCGAGAGAGATTTTCATTGTTCTCCTGCACACTAAATTTTAGATAAGACACCATTAGATTGTCCTCATTTTAAGAGGATTTTAGGTTTCTCATATGTGAAAGCCTTTATAGCTAATTATCCATCACTAGTGATGAGAGAGAACTTTAGATTAAAATTAGTTTTCATGTGCCCAATACTTGACATAGAGTATAAGATTATGATTTTGGATTAAGAAAATTTCTTGTTGCTAGATTAAAGTGAATCGAGATGAGAAACGAGATGAGAGAGAATTTTAGATTAAAATTAGTTTTCATGTGCCCAATACTTGACATAGAGTATAAGATTATGATTTTGGATTAAGAAAATTTCTTGTTGCTAGATTAAAGTGAATCGAGATGAGAAACGAGATCAAGGTCCCATAATTTTGTCATCCTAAATTTATCTAATCCCTACCCTACTTAAAGAAGATAGTCGACTCAATCTAACCAAACGATCCAATCAACAACCATGAATTGCATCGTCTAATATCACTTTATATAGCTTGGTTAATGTTTAAGGAGATAATTTTATATCAACCTTAACTAATAGAGAACGTTATGCCTTATCGAATGTACATTATGATTCACAAATCACAGCTCAAGAGGATTTTAACTTTAACAAGGATCATAATGTGCTAGTGTCATTTTACAACAAAATCACATGATCAGAAGACATATGTCACGTCCTTACTAACATGAAATATTTTAAAAGTGACCATAAATGTACGCTTAATATGATATTAATTTTTTGTGATCTTAGATTAAACTTAAATTTGCCACCCTCAATAAATTGGTATAGAGGTTGGATAGAAAATTGCTCTTTAGCTTTACATAGTGAATTCTACATGATTAGCTTTATATTTGGAAAATTTCTTAAATTTTACATTTTATTAAAATTTGTGCCTAAAATTATGTGTTTGGGATTCATGGGCATTTTGATGATACGGTCCATATTCGGTTGACATTTTCTATCAACAAGGTCATCATTAAATGATAATAAGGGTTTACAACCTAATTTAAATAAATCCTAACATAACTAATAAAGAAAGATAAGTAAATCCAAAAGATGAAGAAGAATATAAAGAAGGGTGTAATGATGAACTTATATCTTCAAATAGCTTTATAGTAGAACAATTTCCTCATAGAGCAACCTACTATTATTAGTATGGACAATTAACAAAATGTAGTTAAGGATTTCTAATGCAGAGTTACAAGGTAAAAAGGGCATAACTTCGATATTTTATTAACATTCGACAACAAAGGATGATTTGAAACAACTGATTAAGCAATAATGAGCAGCTTGATTTTAGATGAGCAGCTTGATTTTAGATGGTAGACCATACTCAGAAAGACTTTGATGAAGTCTAGTATCACAAAAATTTAACACGCTACATGACGTGTTACTATAATGCTTAGTGGAGGAGGGGTTTAGACGGACAGAAAAGCTTTAAACTATCAGCATTCCAAGTGTGAAGAATATTAATTTGTGTAATTTTCTATTACTTGTGTGCTATGGGATCAATCACTTTATTTATTATAAAGTTACTTCCATTATTATAACTTCGATAGTTATGGATTTCTATTACAGAGACTTTGCCTTGTTCTCAAGAGCAATTGAGCAAGTGGCTCCATGCCTTTACTTAACTTCATCTCAAATTTGTTTTCAACCCAAAATCTCCACGAAATTTAAGTTAACTTGTCGGCCAAAACAACTATCATCCAACTACTACTCCAACTTCTCACATAAACTACTCTAATTTCTTTTCTACATACTCTCTCATGTCTTCTATCTAAGCTTTACAATCATAATCCACAAGTAGCATCGCTGCGATAATAAAAATCCAAAGAGACGGGTGTATTGCAAATCACAATAGAAGGTTTATAAAACTTCCTTCCATTATTATAACTTCGATAGTTATGGATTTCTATTACAGAGACTTTGCCTTGTTCTCAAGAGCAATTGAGCAAGTGGCTCCATGCCTTTACTTAACTTCATCTCAAATTTGATTTCAACCCAAAATCTCCACGAAATTTAAGTTAACTTGTCGGCCAAAACAACTATCATCCAACTACTACTCCAACTTCTCACATAGACTACTCTAATTTCTTTTCTACATACTCTCTCATGTCTTCTATCTAAGCTTTACAATCATAATCCACAAGTAGCATCGCTGCGATAATAAATATCCAAAGAGAAGGGTGTATTGCAAATCACAATAGAAGGTTTATCAAACTTCCACAAACAATATTTCAACGCTTCGGCTTTTATGCCAATTATAATACTACCATTTCTTCAACCTTTGAACCTTACAAAAACACCAAATGTATAAATTCTAAGCGCTTAAGTTGAAAATTAGCAATTATAATTACTTCAGATGATCAAGCGGAACATTAAAAAGATAAAAGAAAAATGATGACAAAGATTAGAGCCTTAACAAGACGTAGAGGAAGATGAAGGAAAGTAGAGTATTCGATGCAAAATCTTAGTATAATGAATACTCCACTCAAGTTTCATGGTAGAAGGAATTCATCATCCATTCACTTTTCCATCAAGATTATTTATAGGCATAAGCTGTAGGAAAAACCATGTCCCATAACTATCTTTATCATGTAAGGGTCCACATTCATTATATGTACGCTTCCAAGTGCCCCAACCCCAAACATCCCTGCTCAGTCTTTTTATCTACGGTTCTTCAGGATTCCTTTTTATTGGATTCCAAGTAGCCGCATGATAACTCTACACCCCACAATAATTGGGCTACGTGATGCCTCTGCTTGAAAATAGTAAGGCAATTCAGTTTGTAGGCTTTCCTCGGACTTCATTTTTTTTCATATATCGCAAAGATCAAACAATCATGATATCGTGAAAACTGATGACCTTAATTGGAGCACACAAAGCCTATACATTTTTTTAAAGGATACTAACTCTAATGAGGGTGCAACTTCTATAGAGATTTATAGAATAGTAAGGGCAGCAAGCTATGTTGCTGCTTGTCAATATCAAAACAATTCTGAATAGAAAAAAACTTGAAAGAATGGTTGATGGTAACAGACATTTTCTATTATCAAAACTTACTAAATATACAGTTTATCTTTTTCTATTTATATGATGACTTCCAAAAGACATTTTTGTTTGCAAATGCTAAAGATCATACTGCCTCCCATAGTTCACCATTCGTACATGTTACCTGCCTGTCACGCTCTGCCACATTCGAGAAATCATCGAGACAAACACAGGATGGAAGATTCTAGAGAAGGTCAGAATATGAGGAGTCATCAAAGGGGCTCTAGAAGATTCCACCACATTCAGGAGAGGGCAAGAAGGGAAAGCTCTAAAGAGGATCTAAGAATAACCTAGAATGTTCTAGAGTTATTTATGTACATAAGAATAGTCTAAGAGATAGAATATTATATTGTAATCTACAAGCTTCTCTTGGATATTGTATAGTCCCACATTGGCTAGATGAAAGGCCAAAGGCATGGAAGAGGCTATAAATAGGAGCTCCTCCCCTCATTTGTATTTACCCAAGCATTGAATCAAAGCATTCTAGTATTCAAGTGCTAATTATTCCTTTCTCTCTATTATTCTTCTTAAGAGTGTTGGGGCTCATAAGTCCAGTGTTGTGAGGGGTAAGGCTGATTTAGTGCTAAGAAAGAGCGCTAAAGCCGCACGGGTGACTAGAAGAAAGTTAGTCCGTGACAGTTGGTATCAGAGATTTGGGTTCGAGGGAATGGCGAAAAGCGTCAAGGAGCACGTGATGGAGTCGGAAGCCACTAATGTGGAGTCATCTCAAGGGCGAGGTCGCCAGGAGCAAAGGGACCCCGTTGCACCCAAGCCACATGGAAGGTCTAAGGAGATCATGCATAGCTTTGATTCACGCCTTGCTCGGATGGAGGAGGCAATGAATGGCATGGAGGGCCAAGTAGAGGAACTTGGCCAAAGGG
>NW_018165496.1:390386-403531 GCF_001263595.1 Phalaenopsis equestris
TCCCACATTGGCTAGATGAAAGGCCAAAGACATGGAGGAGGCTATAAATAGGAGCTCCTCCCCTCATTTGTATTTACCCAAGCATTGAATCAAAGCATTCTAGTATTCAAGTGCTAATTATTCCTTTCTCTCTATTATTCTTCTTAAGAGTGTTTGGGGCTCATAAGTCCAGTGTTGTGAGGGGTAAGGCTGATTTAGTGCTAAGAAAGAGCGCTAAAGCCGCACGGGTGACTAGAAGAAAGTTAGTCCGTGACATGCCGCATCATCTCTAATATTTTCTTCAAGATAGGCGTGTATTTGATGACTTGTTTTATGAATTCTCTCTACAACACAACTCACACTTCATAGCCTGTTTTCCAACATATATACGTATGCATGCCGCTCACTCTTCCGACAAGTAGTATATCATAATATGTGTTAGAGTTATATTCAAATAGCTACATCACACCCACCTTTCTGCATTCAATAAAAAATAATTGTATCCGAGCAACTGATTTCTAAGGATTGAATACAAAAATTTGAGTTGATTTAATATTAATAAAGAAGCAAATTGAATAGCATACGATTACTACAGAGTATGACTGGGTTTAGAATGGCAAGAAAAATCATTAATTATACATTGTATGCTACATACAATATAAAATATATTAATATGATTAATGAATATATAAAAATATTTTATGATATAATAATTTGCAAATAAAATGACAGAGAGTGTATGAAAGAAAAAAAATTACAAAGCAGTGCAATATGGCACAGCTGTTGAAATTCCTAAAAAATGTTGCACCATAATGTATTAGTGACATTAATCCTATTTCTATGATATCAAGAAATATGATGCAATTGCAGATGATGAAAATAATGATGCAAATGATGTAAAAGATGCAATCTTTATGGTGCATGAATCACATGTAGTTTTACTTACACCGCCAGCCCCACAAGAAACCCCAAGTACTAGTTCTCTAAAATTGATATTTGACATTATTTTAGGGTTTGAAGCCATCTATGTTTAGGAGAAGAGTGAATGCTAGAACAACTGAGAATTGGTTGATCAAAATAGAGAAAATCTTGAAAGGCATGACGTATCTTATTGATAGGCAAATATCTCAGGTCATCTTTGTACTAGAAAAAGAAGCAGAATGTTGGTGGATAGGCCAGTGTCTAAAAAAATTTGAAGATCAACTCAAGGAGCAAGTTATTTGGGATGAGTTCAATGAGCTAGTGTTCAAACATTGATTTGTTCCTCCTGTTCCAAAAGCAATTAAGTCTTATAAATCTGACTCGAATATCAAAGTTTGTAATACAATATGAGATAGAACTTACATCATTGTCAAGAAAAGATTCACAACTGATTAGTCCGCCAGGTAAGAAATGCTACAATTTTTTAGAAAATTAAGGGATCAATTGCATCGGCCTTTGATTCCACTTTTCATCAAGAATTTTGTTGAACTAGGGGATGGTGAGAGACTCCTAGAGCATATGTCCATGGTGAGACATAGGAGAGAACATTAATTAAAAAATGCCACTTGAAAATAGGGGAGGCGGTCAATTTACAGAAAAATAAAAGAATATTTATGAACAACAACAAAAGCAACAACAATAGGCTGGCCAACGCGCAATTATAGCTGGGCTGCATGTAGAAAGCCACATTCAAAAAAATGTTCGATGAACTCTAAGAAATGCTCTCTATGTGAGGACAAAGGCCACATAAAACATAATGGTCCAATGATTGTGTAGGTTGAGTACAATGAAGAGTTCAGAAGATAGAGCAAGCAGGGGGTTAAAGGCATACTTCAAATAAATTAACTTTAAAGGAAAAAGGTGAACCATCCAAACACACTATGAAAATAACATCAGATCAAGTTTTTATTTAGTCGTCTCCAGAAGCTAAAAAAATTTTAGCTGTGGTTATAGGTATGATTAAAATTTTAGAAGTGGTTGCTATAGCACTTTTCTATTCTGGAGCATCACATTGCTCATGTTTGAGTTGTTATTTGTTAAATTACATCTAGAACCTATTCAATTTACTCTTCTTTACATGCTATGCTACCTACCAGTGATAATATGTTTGTTAGTACTCCATACTCTGTTAATATTGCGATATCTAGTTGAATATTCAAATTTCAATTAATTTAACTACCAAGAACCGAGTTTGATGTGATTTGAGTATGAATTAGCTAATTAAATATTATGCTACTACTGCATACTGGCAAAAAGATTAGTTTCCTCACTCATTAATTGTATCAAAGTAAACAAACGGAGGAAGGCTAGTGAATTAGTATTTTCGGCACAATTAGAAGCAATCAAAAAAGGTTGGTGATAGAAGCAGTATTCCTATGAATCTATGATGAATGAGTATTTTTATGTTTTCTCTGAAGAGCTTGCCAGTTTGCCGCTAGAAGATTGATTCTCTTTATAATCTATAATAAGGTTCAAATCAAAGAATTAAAGCTCCCATATTCATAAGATTATACTTCATATATGAATATTGAACAATAAATCTACAACTCTCTTCCCTCTCATCAAACATAATCCCATCTCCAAATTTTTGAGAAATTTCAATTATCAATCCTCTATCCGGCCAATTTGCTATTTTTGCTTTATTCTTTTTTTAGGGTTTCAATCCAATCTTTATAGGGTCAACCTAATTATCATTCAAATCTATGTTGGTCGAACAACACATTGAAATCTTGTTATATTAGAAACTTATTACATGTTTATGTAAATCATTACATCTCTTAAACTTAGTTTTAGTTTAGGGAGATTAGATCCTCATTTTAATTTTATATTAATAATATATTTGTTAAAATAGATAAATTCAGGAATACAAGCCCATCAAGCACCATGCTGGCAACTATCACAAGGCCAGCGAATCACCCAAAATCTTTCAATACGGCCTTACTCCTATCCAACAATCTAGAGTCCACCTCTAAATTCCATCATCATAATGTACCCATACTAAGTTTCAACATGCCACCCATGTGTTTACAATACAAAGGAACCATGAGACAACACTAAATTACAAGATTAACTATCAGCCTTATGTTCATCAATAACTAAAAGGACATAGATCATATAAACAAAGTTATTGCATGCATATGTACAGCACACACAGATACAAAATTATGTACACCCTTGAACTCATGCAAAAGTTACACTTACAATAAGAAAAATGCCAACTATTATAGTATTTACACACCGTTGTGCACTAACAAGGTCACTCCAATGACTTCTCTCCTTCAACAAAAAGCAGCACCCTCCACACATGCACATTGAACACACAAAAGCAAAATTTTAACCAACCAAAAGATGACATCATATACCCTTAACACCTACAAGTTTTTTGCACACATGCCCAAGTCCCACCTCTAGGCCCCTTCAATTGGTCAACAAACTCTGTACCACTCTGTATTTCTTTGTCAATCTTTTGATGCCTCTCTATGTTGCTATCATGCACTTTGTTTGTTTTCCTTTGTTATCTTCACTAAAGGATACCCCAAGAATAGACATAATTAGGGAAACATCATTTGACAGCCATCTGCAACTATAAGCAGTACGATGCTGCATGCACACTAGCCCACATTTGCAGATGCGGTCAACATAGTCCAGCAACTTCGCCAACTACATGTAGCACCACAACCACAAAAGCACATACTAAATTGTTCCCGCAAATTGTACCATACACAGCCACCCATGAGCGAGTGACTTTCTGCTAAACATCAATATTTGATTTATCCTATATTATCTTAAACAAACAAAAAATGTAAGGAAATCAGCTAATGCCTAGTCCGTCTCCCAATCATCAAAACTATAGCAGCATTGAGCATCACAAAACCTCTATTCTAGACTTGGAGAAAGTGTTTCAACTACTAAAAAAAGTCTATCAATTATTCCTTTGTATGCTTTCAAAGATGCATGGATGGCCAATTGCATCTTTTATCCCTTTTTATGGAAAGTGAGCTTATAACGAAGGGATGGTCACGGATCACGAACATAACTTACATGAATAACTTCGGATAACATCTAAGAAAAAGATAATAACCTAAGCAAAAACAGTGTTCAGCTCCCATCAGCCATGCAAGGCAACAAGGACAAAAACAAAACCAGACATACTCTGGCCAACAAACAGGACCCCAAATCCATAAGAAGAATAGAGCCCTATAGTTAGTGCACGTGATAAAGATTTAGCATCTGAAAGCAAACAAAGAGTATAACCATGACACACTGCAACTCGATCTTTCAAAAACAACTTACAAATGTGATTGTACGAGAGATGTTTTTTTCGTTCCATCTTAGCCAAGGCATGAGCATCCTCCGTTAACCGCTCCAAGAACAATTCCTACACCACAATAGGAACAAATACATCATATATGGATACCGCAGGAATCTGCTTCAACGAGTTATGTCATAACCGACAGCAGAGAGCCAATATCCAGCTAAATGCCGAAACTGTAACCACAGAAGCAAATTAAAGTTACGATCTATGGATTGGCATGCATAACCTCAAATTCTCCCAGTGCGTTCTCGTTCGCGTTTACTGTTGCCCAACGGAGTTTTTTAAAGAAGAATGACATCGAAAGGAAAGAAATAAAAGTGGAGCAGATGTACATACAGAAGCTTTATTGATTATAAATACGGCATCAGCAGTGGTGCGGATTTCTGCAGCAGCACCACCACGAGCACCACACTCGCCGCGAACAAGGCGCCACACGCGGCTCATGGGAAAGCTGCATGATGCGCCACCAGAAGCAGCAGGTGTCGCCGGAGGACCGGAGGAGGAAGAGCCTGTGGCATCCAAACTCTGGTTGGACTTCTTCTTCTTGGCCGGCGCCTCAGCGTTCTCCATACCACCAGAACCTCCCGCCTCCTTTCTCTTTATCTCCTTCGGCAACGATGCCACCTTCGGCATGACTCCTGAGTTAGGGCTGTCAATGAACAAGCTAATATTCACAACAAATTTTTATTCACAACAACTTTTTATTAAAAATAAATAAAACTTACACACTTCCAAGGGTTTACAGTCACTATGAGAGGATTTTACACACCAGTGGAAGACTTCTTATGGCAAACTGGGTCATTATTAAAAATAAATAAAACTTACACACTTCCAAGGATTTTACACACCAGGGGAAGACTTCTTAGGGCAAACTGGGACCACTATTTCAAGCCGGCACAGCCTAAAATGTAACCAAACTTACATAGATGTAAGCGGACATCAAACTTAATACAATATGACATAAAATATATGTCGTAAGGATAACACATTCAGAGTAGTCTACTAAAATAAGAAAAAGGACATCAAACTTAATACAATATGACATAAAATATATATCGTAAGGATAACACATTTAGAAAGTAGTCTACTAAAATAAGAAAAAAATAGTCCGCTATCATTAGTGGAAGAAAAGGAGCTCAAAGTAGATGTGGTTCCCCACCACACAAAAACTTACAACCGTCGCATCGATAGTTGAAATACGTGGGCTACCCCACCAACTTTTGTTGTAGCCACCATGGTTGGAAGGGCTTACACACTAGTTCTCGTCAAAAGCTGTTAAAATTATTGTTGTTACATGTCGCCATCATTAAATCGTGGCATTTGATCACTTGGGTTATGGGTTATGATATGGGCTAGCCCTTCGCTAGCCCAATCTTCAGAATCGCCCTTCGATTCGTCGTCTTCACTTTTGTGAATTAATCATGTTTAGAATAGGTTCATGAACTAACTTTCGCAGGTTTCAATAATTATTTTCTTAATCTGATTCATATATTCATAGGTATATTTTGTCTCGAATCACTCAAAAATCTCAGAGAAATTATTTGTCTCTACAGAATTAGATAGAGAGATATTTGCGGCTTCATATTTTTGCAAAATTTTATTAATTTATTTTAATTTATCTTTCTCAATGATTTGAGATCACCATTTAATCCAAAACTGCTTTTATAAACCAAAGTAAATTAAATTGATCTTTTCCTTGACAAATTCTTTAAGACCATATCAAGGGATTTGGCAACCTATAAATAAATGGGTTAGAGTTTAACCATTTGCCACATCATCATTTTTCACATTCTTTAATATTGGGTACAGATCCACCCAATATTCATATTTGTCTTCTATTTTATCTGGCAAAGTATTAAACTTTGCACCAAAATATTTCGAGCATGAGCAAAATCATGTTGGAATATCTTTATTTGAAATAAACATTAGAGAATGCTTTGTCTTAGAGTTTGTCAAATAAAATGCCTTCATTATAGTATTAACATAATTTCAGTAATTTATTAAAATTTTGTGTTGCAAGTTAGATGAGAGACTGATTGGTCAATCTTGATATGGGTTAAGTCCTCAATCACGATAATGGATAATGTTGCTGCATAACCCATTTATTATACAAAATATCTTCATTTGCTTCATGAGAGACTGATTGGTCAATCTTGATATGGGTTAACTCCTCAATCACGATAATGGATAATGTTGTTGCATAACCCATTTATTATACAAAATATATTCATTTGCTTAATCAAAGCTGTGGTGTATAGCTATTCATTTTAATTGAATCAATGTATTTTCATATACCTTGTGAGTGAAATGAGATTCAATAGGAAAAGCAGCTCTACCCAAATATCATTATGCTAAAAAAGGCATTGTCTTGATGTGGCTATCTTCTAGTTTAATTTTCAGAATATTTTGCCTTAGCTTCTTAGTTAAATAAGATGATTTATAAGTTACAAAAGCTAATACTTATTTTATGGTTTTAAGCTTTAGAGCTACAACCTCAAATGATTCTCCAATTTCTTATGTAGGAGGAATACCATAAAAGTGTTCGTGTAGATCAATTTAACCTTTAGACATTAAACCTTGATAGCCTCGACCTCTTGAGGCACTTCAACCCCCACTCCTCGGAGCTCCATTAGAGCTTTTCCCTTGGGGTTGATCTACCCCCTGTTGATCCCTACAAAAATTCACAAGTAATAAATTCAGGTAAAGTGTTAGAGTCGGCAAGAATGAATTCAAATTCAAAATTGAAAAATAGTCAATTAAGCTTACCAATGAAAACATATTCATTTGGATACTAGATTTTTAAAATCCTTTCGAATAATATGTTTTACTGCAAAACAATTGATACACAATAACGGAGATAAAAAATTGTATATAATTATAAAGTATTTGGTTTGACGTTGATTAAAAAATTTATTAGTAAATTATATATTTCTATTTATAGGAATAATAGAAGCATTACAGATGTTAAGGCTAAGAAATTAAATTTTTTCTTGGAATAATTTTATTTTTGTTGCAGAAACAACTAATTCATTTTTGTGAACAAACTACTTTAAAGTACTTAAATGTATAATATGTTCATATATTTCTTAGGAAGATACCAAAACGTCATCTATATGTACCAAAATATACTTTAGACATTGATTAAAAACATCATTCATGATATTTTGAAATTCAGATGGAGCATTGTTAAGCTCAAAAGACATCATGTTCCCTTCATCATGTCCAAATGGTGTATTGAATGTCATTTTGTAACGATCTTCTTCTTTGATTTATATTTGTCAATATCCTGATTTTAAATCAAATTTAGAGAAGATTTTAGCTTCTACAAGTCTATTAAGTAAATGGTTTTTATTAGAGATTGGATATCTTATACATTTTAGAATTGTATTTAACGGTTTATAATTTATGACTGGTCGAGGCTTTCCTCTTTCATTTTCAGCAGCTTACATAACATAAAATGAAGTGAAACTCCAAAGAGAATATGAGTTGTAGACTAACTATTTATTTAATGGATCATTGATTTCTAACTTACATAGTCATTGATAGCTTTATTCATCTGACAAGATCTTGCCTTAGTTGGAATATATCTTTCATCAAAATTATTTTCGTATGGTAAAGATACACAATGTATTATATGATTCCAAAATGATATCGAATTATTTCCACATATCGTAGTTTGAAAAGTTGTAATCATTTCATTAATTTTTTGTTGAACTTTAGGTTCCTTTAATTTATCAAAAATAGATTTAGTTTTTATTTCTTCTTTTAGATAATTTATTTGAATGCTTTTATTTTTAATTTTATTCATTTTAATTAGTATGATTTCTTTAAGATATACTATAAATTGAAATAAACCTGGCTTATTATATACCAAACAATATATACCCTTTTATATCTGTTTTTGTTATAGGCATTATTTTTATTAAAAATGATGTTCCTAAAATAATATGTTAATAAGGTCTTTGACAACTAAAAATGAAAGTGGGATAAAAATATGATTTTTACAAGTTGTTGCATTCTTTATTTTATATTTTATTTTCATTCTATTTCTACTAGCAGAAGTTAACATTATATAGCCCTTCGGCCTACGAACGTCATCATAGCTCACTACTACACTTAACCAACTACAATCACTACAGGAATTTAGTTTATTACCGACGGTCTAATTCCACCGACAATAATGGATAAATCGTAGGTAATATATTCACCTAAGGTTTAGGTATGACAAAGTTGACATAACAAAAATGTTTGTTGGTAATTAAATTACCAATAGATTTAACGATAGTTTACATTAATCGACAGTTAACTGATGTACCATAATCATCACTATAGATTCAAAAGCATGCCACATTTAATTGTAGCTTGACCGTCAGTTATATAACTGACGAAAATGTTCATAGGAAATGTGTTACAGTTATGTCAGAAAAGTATCTCGATTTTATCAGTAAATTGTCGGTAAACTGTTGGTTAACAGTGGAAATTTACAGTCGGCTTTGTCTGTAGCAAAAGTGCAGCACTTTGCCCGGACGTCGCTTGTTTGATGGACTGTTGGAAAATTGTCGCTTAATCAATAAACCATCGTAAAATCGTTGATAAGCCGTCAAAAACATGTACTATCAGAAAAAAAAACCCTCTTTCCTTGCTACAATCTACACACATATCCATCAAAACATATCACAACACAGTAACAAAACGAATTAACGTATAAATCATATACATAAATAAAAGAAAAATAATTGAATTAAAACAAATGAAATGTACAAGTACACAATAGTACTAAAAGTCGCTAGCAATAAATTGTTCAATACACAACCAAATAAAAAAAATAAACCCCTACTCATCTTCCTCATTATCCAGTGTCCTCTCCTCATCATAATGCCTCACCATCATTCTGCACTGGCTCCTTCCCTTTATGCGGTTCCAAATGCAACACAACTTTGATATTTTCCCTCATCTCTGATCTTTGAGTGGCTGCCTGGGTAGCAACTTGATGACTTATCTCCTCTTCCTGTGAAGTGACAGTGGTTGCACTGGTTGTGCTTGAGGCTGGGCATGCATCATAGGCCGACACCTGGGACTCCAACCCCTTGACCCTACCATTCTTCTTTCAGCTGATAGCCTCCCGCCAAAGTTCGTACTCAGAAGGATCGTGAGATGTGCCTGAACCACAAGCTGACTGTTGAGATCGGCTCTCCTTGAGCCTTAAGAAGGTCTCCAATAAAGCATATCATTAATGAAAGTGAGACACTAAATAATTTTTTTTATTTATTAATCTTGTCAAATACTTTGGTCATCTGCGATATGTTCCCAACCCAGGTTTTATCTGATTACCTATGGGTGCGCTCGTGTAACTCTGCAACAGTTGGCCCGCGTCTTTTCTCTAGTGTTTATCAGTGTAATGGAATAATGCATATATTTAATGTAAAATAAGACTTAATGCAAAAAAAAAGTCTTATCGGCCTCCCTTTGTACTTCGTATGTGGGAGGGCTCCATGGTGTGCTTTGAGGCCCCCATACCCCCATAGTCAGAGCAACGATATAGCTTTGCCTGATCCCTCATTCCCTGATACTTAGGAGAGACCAAGGCTCTAAGAAGTATGAAAAACACATCATCACCCAACCATAAAGGGTGCCCGTGGGTCCGACATATACCACTAAACTGGTCTCACAGACGATCGCTCCTCGCGGGCGACAGAACAATTACTTCTTTAAATTAAATTATAAATTTTTAGATTCATGAAAATAAATAAATAAATGTAATTATTGTGTTTGGAGTTTGCCTTAAACTCACCAATCCACATTTCTCGAACTGTGATTGGGATCTCCTTCTAGGATAAGTAAGAGTGGTCTTACTTACTTTGAATTATATCTCTGATGGAATGGCTAGCATGTGTAGGGGGACTAAATTTAAAAATAACATGTAATTAATTTTCTATTAAATGAAAAAACACAAGAAAGTAACATGGGCATTAAACAAAACTTGTGTGTTCCCTACTGCCCAAAGCTGATAACGACTACTCGTGCTGCTCAAACTCACATCAATAGCAGCTGATGTCGGTGATGTAGTGATCGCAACTGTTGGTTGTGATGGTGTCCTGGTCAAGAGTGTTTGCAGTAGTAGTGTCGTAGCTGGTGGTTGGTGGCTAATGGCAATGGTAGTGTCGTGGTTAATGGTGAAAGTGGTGTCGGGGTCGTCTGATGGAGGAACTGGTGTGGTACCTGGAACTGGTGGCAGTGCCAGTGTGGTTCCCTCTGTACCACCACATCCATTGCCTCGTCAGCTTACAGACTTCCACAAGCCAACAAGTCCCTTGACAGGGGGTATACCGCCCCTTCCTCCATAAGTCATCTGTAAGTAGAAAAGTAAATTTAATTAATACATCTACATACTACTAAAAATGAAAGTAAATAATATGCAATGAAAAGAAAGGGCAACCCTAAATTGCATGGGTACAATTTACAAACTACTGAAATTGACAAAAATAAAAAACGCACAGTAAATAGAAAAGAAAATTATAAAGTACGATCTATAAACTACTGAAGCTGAAAATACCAAAGTAATAAAAATATATTAGAAAGAGCTTAATGGATTTAACAATCTTTGACATACTTGACATCATTATGATGTTAAGAAATCTAATTTCAATCCTAACCACATCTTCAGATGGTCGAAGTTTAATGATAACAAACCATCTAAGACAGTTCTCTTTAATTTTGTGTCATAGGAGCTACACCAACCTTATCACGAATGTACGTATTCTGCATTTTTTCTCTAAATGTAAAGCCACTCATCTTCCTAAGCATTCTCATCTCAACATCACTTAACTTAATTTACTCCACTCTTTCAAACGCTAAAATTATGTGGCATAAAGCATTGCAGGTCTCACCACCACCAACAACAAGCCTTATCCCACTACGTGGAATCGACTACACGAATCCCTTTTCCTCTTTGCGTTCTATTGAGTGTCATATTTTTATGTAACTCTAATAAATAAAGATCATTTTGTACACAATATGCCCAAGTCTTTCTAGGTCCACCTCTGCATTTCTTAACATAAGTTGAATCTAAAATATCCACTCTTTTAACCGGCTCATCAGATGGTCGACATTTAATGTGACCAAACCATATAACATGATTCTCTCTAATTTTGTTTGTCATAGGAGCTACACCAACCCTATCATGAATATACACATTTCACATTTGGTCTCTAAGAGTAAAGTTAGTCATCCACCTAAGTATTCTCATCTTGACATCACTTAATTTTATTATTCTCTTTTAAAAGCTAACATTCTATGTCATATAACATTGTAGGTCTCACCACCAACAATAACAAGTTATTAACCCACTAAGTGGGGTCAGCTACATGAATCCTTTTTCTCTATTGCATCATATTGAGTGTCATATTTTCATTTAATTCTAATAAATTAAGATCTTTTTTTATATAATATGCATAAGTCTTTCTAGGTCTACCTCTACCTTTCTTAAAATAAATAGAATATTAAACATCTACTCTCCTAATTGGATCATCAGATGATTGATGTTTAATGTGACCAAGCCATCCAAGATGATTCTATCTAATTTACTGTTCGTAATAGACATTATGTTCTATTGTTATGTTGTTGAAAATAACTCAACTCATATGCTATCGTAAAACATTTAAAAATTAGGATATTTCTACTGATGAAAGTTTAAGTTGTCTATTTTACCACCAGTTATTGTTATGTTGTTGAAAATAACTCAACTCATATGCTATTGTAAAACATTTAAAAATTAGGATATTTCTACTGATTAAAGTTTAAGTTGTCTATTTTACCACCAGTTATCGTATTTTTTATTGTAATGAATCTATGTGGTTTATAGTTTGCAAAAAACTCGACTTTGGTCCTGACATCCTACGACGTCATCACTGTTCACCACTATGGTAGACTACAGCCTCCATAGCAATCAGCTATGGTGCTTGCAGTTTGCTATCACCAAGACTCGTATTCATTACAGCTACACTACAACTATTATCATTGAACTACATTGTGCATTTATAATGATCAACTTTATAACTTCATCTTCCCTAATTCAGGAGAAGAGCGGATTTGTGTACTCACCATTCATATTGGATTATTTCCAACTGTGCTAGGTCCAATGTTTTTCCCTTTTTCAAAATTTTCACGTAAAAAAAATTGAGGTGTCTCCCCTTTCTTACCTCTCTTTAATAACTTGAGTGTCTGTTGGATTTCGTGTAGTGCTAAGATGATAATTTATTACTTTGTCATCGCGGACCTTTGACACATATCACTCTTCAATTTTTTATTTATTTTATTTTATTTTATTTTTGGTTTGGCTTTGAAAGTTAGTTTTATAAATGCTTGATTTTACTTTTGAAATTTTACAAATTTAAAATAATGTGTTCAAAATTAATTTGCTTCAAATGATCCATTGTCTTTTTTCTGAGATTGAAAGGAGAATTAGAATTCCTTTACCTTGCATGACTGTTAAGTTATTTGCAATCTGCTTAGCACTTTTTCAGCATTAGTAAGCGATCCTAGTATAAAATTTTATTGTTATGTGTCCCTCTTTAAAAATTTTATGGCTCTGCCAATACTCACTCTTTCGTAAAGACAAACATCTATCATATATATATATATATATGTGTGTGTGTGTGTGTGTGTGTGTGTGTGTGTGTGTGTGTGTGTGTGTCACCTCTGTTGGTAGAACGGTCTCTTTGAAGGTCGTACGTCCCCTCATGTCACGGGTTTGAATCCACCTTTAGCCAGTTTGTCAGTAGTGAGAGCGGTCCTCGAATAGTTGTACACACGAGGGTGACTGAGGGCCCATATAATAGCCTCCGACTATTCTTTAACTATATATGGAACT
>NW_018165496.1:406828-416398 GCF_001263595.1 Phalaenopsis equestris
TCTCTCTCTCTCTCTCTCTCCCTCTCTCTCTCTCTCTCCCTCCTTTCAAATATTAAAATTATAAGTTCAAAATTTCATATATCAAATATATTGAATGGTATGCTCATAAATATAAAAGTTCCTATTACTTTAAATTAAAAATCCCCATAAAATATTTTAAAGCATAATTTCAAGGCCCAAAGCATTCTTCATGGTGTTGCAATGCGAACTAAGAGTGTGTTTGTGTCAGCTTGTGCTTATCCAGATAAGCCGCTTATCTGGAAAATCGGGTCGCACGTGTTTAGTGTAAAAAACCAACTGTGTTTTCAGATAAGTTGCTTAAATGCAGTTTCCAAACAGTGATAAAGTGTTTTTAAAATGCCGCTGCAGCGGATAAGCTGCCCAAAACGAAGCCCAAAACTACAATCAATGAATAAATAGTAGTTGATCAGATGGCTCAACCACTCATCCAAACAACAAAATAAAGGGTAGATAATCACCTGATTATGAAAAAGACTAGAACAATTATTACCTATAATCCCAAATATGGTAACCCATGAGTGATCAACAGTTAGCCACGCCATCCCCCCACAAATTATAGCAACTCCCCAAATGCTTCAATTAATGAGCAGTAAATGAAAGCTTTCTATATAAAGAAAGATATATAGATACTTGTTAGAAGTTACTTAGCAAGCAAAGCTAGCTAAGAACTTCACACTACTTCTTCTTCTTCGTCCTCCTCCAATGTTCAGCATTATATAAGAAGACAGATCCTGATACATCTCTTTCTCAAACCTGTTGACATTGACAAAAAGCTTCCATAATTAGATCGTCCTTAGTGTGCTGGTTTATATATTTAATTTCGTAGGTAAGATTTGCCTTTTTATGGGCGTTGAGGAACGCCATGCATGATGTACGTTCCATGTAGTTATTTATGTGGGTGTATTTTCTCATCGGGAGAGCACCCGTTTTTAGAAAAGTAAGGCCGTGGGTGACATTGTACTGGCCATGGAAAGCTTATCATAAGCATAAGTTGAAACATAAATTCATGCTTGGTTGTTGGCTCAATATCAAAGTGCATTCATCAATGATGTTTTATTGGAATTCTAGTACTGGGGATTGGATTCACTAGCTTGGTTTTAGAGTGTCAACACCTAGCTAGCATGGGTGAATCCAACCTCTATTTTAGGGAAAAAGATTATGTTTGGGGTTCGGATGTAGCTTTACATCCAGACTTCTATGGCATGGTGATGTGTGGCAGATGCTTTTGGGACTGATGTTCATAAGCTAAATATGAAAAGCAAATGCAGTAGGTCAGGCCCAAAGATCTATGAACCAGGCTTGAATGTCTGCGACTTGGGCTGAAATGTGGAATACCCAGAATGCCCAAACTAGACCTTCTTCTTGACATGACCACCCAGATTAGCCATTTATTATTTAGGGTTTAATAGAGTGGAAGTGGTTTTTATGTTTTTCTGCCTACTTTCTCCGAGGATTTTTTTTTTCTGCGCATTTGGTTAATCTAAGCTAATTTGTGTTTCCCTTTACAACGTTGATCGAGCTTGTAGGTCATTGATGATTGGAGTTTGCACGACACATCAAACCTTTTGTCTTTATTTTCTGGGGAGGAAGACATTCAAGATTAATCTGTCAACGATGATATAAAAAAGATTCCTTATTTTACTTTTATCTACACGTTTGTTTCATTTGTTGTGGATTTTGGATAAGCTTTTTTGTTACGTTCTTATATGTTAATACGAAGTTTGTTTCATATTAATATTTGTACATATGGTATTATTGTAAAATATTGTATTCATATGGCCATTTAGTACTTGTGCTTTACATTGTTTGATAGATATATTTAATAGAAATGTTCTAAATCATATGTAATGATATTTGCATATATTGGTGATTTTCTAGTGATTTTTGGATAAATTGCTGGTTTTGCATATATATAATGTAATAATGGTTTTTTTTTTAAATATTATATAAATGTATTAAACAACATATATTAGTGCTTCTATTGGTGGCTTAGGGATGGGTCTAGGCTTCGAGAGTACAGGATGGTATAAGGGGGTACATATGATTTTTCCAATTAAAACCCTACTAGTGCTCTAGAATCATTTAAAACAATGTCTAATATAATTTGCATCATCTTTTGTTGCTCTTATTGGTGTATTTTCATTGTATACTTTGAGGTTACAAAAGAGTACAAGTTGATAAATAATATTTTTACAATTAAAATCACATATAGTGCTCTAGAATTAATTAAAATAAAGACTTGGAGCATTTGCATCATCTTTTATTGTTTTTTATTGATGATTAATTTTCTACTAGATTGACCATTGTATGGTTTGAGTGTACAAGAGAGTACAAAAGGATACAAATTATTTTTCAATTAAAACCTCATTTAGAGCTCTAGAATCATTTAAAACATGTCTAATACCATTTGCATCATTTTTTTTTTCCTATTGGTGTTTATTCATTAGAATTTTTCGTGAATGCTTTGAGGGTTCAAGATGGTATAAATTTATTTTGCAATAAAAATTTTATCTAGTGCTCTATAACTATTTAAATAATATTTAATGTCATTTGCATCATCTTTTGTCAATACTATTAAAAAATTTTCGTTGAAATTACCCTTGTAAAATATTCTAAGGGTATAAGAGAGTATATATTTTTTATATATAATTATATGTTCATCTAGTGCTCTAGAACCATTTAAAATAATTTATAATCACATTTTCAACATCTTTTATTGCTCCCATTCAACTTTTTTTCATTGGATTTATCCTAGTATATTCTAAGAGTACAAGAGAGTATAAGAGGGTATAATTTTTTTTATAATTAAGATCCCAAATAGTGTTCTAGAATTACTTAAAATAATTTCTAATGACATTTTCGTCATCTTCTGTTTCTCTTTTGCTAGTGCTCTAGAATAATTTAAAATAATTTCTAATCTCATTTGCATCAACTTTGATTTCTCTTATAGGTGGTTTTTCATTGGATTTATCATTGTATGCTCCGAGGGTACAAATTATTTTTTTAATTAAAACCTCATCTAGTGCTCTATAACCATTTAAAATAATTTTTAGTCTCATTTGCATCATCTATTATTGCTCCATTTCATGGGTTTTCATTGGATTTATCCCTTTATTCTTTAAGGGTACAAAGGTTCAATTTTTTTTTGCAATTAAAATCTCATTGAGTACTCTGGAACCATTTAAAACAATATCTAATCTCATTTGCATCATCCTTTGTTGCTTCTACTGGTGAATTTTTATTGGATTTACCATTGTATGTTCTTAGGGTACAAATTATTTTTACAATTAAAACCTTATCTAGTGCTTTATAACAATTTAAAATAATTTCTAAACTCATTTGCATCATCTTTTATTGCTAGATTTAATGATTTTTTATTGGATTTATCTTTGTATTCTGAAGAGTACAAGAGGGACAATTTTACAAATTATTCTTGCAAATAAAATCTTAACTAGTGCTCTAGAATAATTTAAAATAATTTCTAATCTCATTTGCATCAACTTTGATTTCTCTTATAGGTGGTTTTTCATTGGATTTATCATTGTATGCTCCGAGGGTACAAATTATTTTTTTAATTAAAACCTCATCTAGTGCTCTAGAACTATTTAAAATTATTTCTAATCCCATTTGTATCATTCTTTACTTTTCCTAATGGTGATGTTTCATTGGATTTAGAGTACAAGGTGATACAATTTTGTTTTTCAATGAAAATCTCATATAAGGCTTTAGAATATTTAGAACAATGTCAAAGGCCATTTGGCTCATGTTTTATTGCACATATTGATAATTTTCTTTTTGATTTTTTTTTTGCATGCTAAAGGGTTCAATTTTTTTTTATGTTAAAATCTCTTCTAATACTTTCAAAGTGTTTAAGAAAATATATAACATCATATGAATCATATTTTGTTGCATATATTAATGATTTTTTTCTTGAAAATTTTCATGCATACTTGAGGGTATAAGAGAGTACAAGAGTGTGCAAAAGTGTACTATTTTTTTTTCCAATTAAAACCTCATGAAGCGATCTAGAAGTGTTTAAAACAATGTCTAATACAATTTGACTCATGTTTTTGTTGTATATATTAATAATTTTCTTTTTTAATTTTCTTTGCATGCTTAAGGTTACAAATTTTTTATTCAAATAAAACCTCATTAAGACTCTAGAAATGTTTAAAATCATGTATATTATCATTTGTCTTATATTTTATTGCTTTTATTTGTGATTTCTCTTTGAAATTTTCCTTGCTTACTTGAGTATACAAATTTTATATTCAATTAAAGCCTCATATAGTGCTCTAGAAGTGTTTAAAATAACGTCTAATGTCATATGACTCATATTTAGGGGCTTCATTTTGTGGTTTCCCATTCAAAATTTTCTTGAATGCTTGAAAGTACAAAGAGGGTGCAAGGAGGGCACAAGAGGGTACAATATTATATGTTGAAAATTTTAATTGCCTTTTCATTTTGCTTTTATACACTGTTATACTTTTCAATCTTATCTTCATTTGTGTTCTTTCTACATTTAATGGCTTTATATTTTATTGCTTATGTTTCTACAGAAAAATATCTCAATCCAAGATCATAAACCGATGCAGGCCTACTACTATCTGATTCTTATGTAATTCAGTCTTTGACTACATGACCAAAAAAATTATCAGTATAATGTTTGACCTGAATGCTCGTTAATTTACAAAGCTATCAGCCTTTCCACAGGATAATGCCTTGCTCGAGCAGATAATGTCTTGTTGGGATACATAAGCACAATATTCAATATTGGAGGCAGTTAACTTAGCTTCAGTGCGGATGATATGACATTGCTCGTAGGAATGCCCAATATAGGGGAACTTGTTAAATGGCACACTTTCCTCAAATTCAAAATTCAAAGTCGCTTACTTCAAGAATCAGATGGAGAAAATAAAAAAATACCAATCATCAGAGACATTTGTGAGCATGTACATAAAATTTTGCTTACGAACTTATTCTTCCCTTATGATAATTACACAGTGTCTAGAGACCTTTGCATTTATGTTGAGAATCTTCAATAATTTCCTCTCTACAACTGACCAACCACTATTTTTTATTTTATAGTTGTTCAATTTGACGTCACTATCAAGAAATTATCATTGAAGAAGAAACATGTGTATATGAATGATTTCATACCACTATTAAAGATGAGTATTTTAACCCTATCAAATAACTTATAGTTCTTAGAGATTTAATCTAATATTTTGTGAGTTGTTTGTAGATTTGATTTTTTAAACATACTTTTTTGTAATTCTCCGAGCACCCGGTTCAAGGCCTCATGTGCTAAGGTGGTTTGATGCTTATTTAGGGAGAAGAAAGCCATACTTTGAGCAATTTTCTAGAATAGGCACCGATCAGGTAGCTACACCTCTTATTTTTGTAGTCAGATGCATGAACTTTGGTTTTGGAGCTTAAAAATTGAATTGTATAGTTAATTCAAGTTCTTATAAATATAAAGGATATTTCTAATGAAGAAAAAATTTTACTTGGAGCATCACCTTATTACGTGCTCCTAATCAGATCCCTCCACACACCTCCCCCATATATTGTCCAACAACCTGTCATTGTATACCATCTCATTTTGTTGCACATACACCCCAACATCTCCTTCTACGGAACAACCCCCTACTATAGAAATAATTGAGTTAGTTAACAATATCATTGATAAGAGATATAGTGAATTGACAACTAGCTTCACTGATTTTTAGGCTTTAGTCCTCAACAAATTAAATGAATTTGATTTAAGAATAAAGGTAATGAAAGAGAGCCACAATAAAATGTAAGCCTACTCTACTATGTTCAGTAGCATTGTTCAAATTGTGAGGGCTTGACAAATAAGAAAAAAAAGGATGTTTGTTTCTACTCTTCTTGTAGAATACTTGAATATAAAAATAAAGCCAAAAATGCTTTATCTTCTAGAACAATACTTTTAGTCATCATGAACTAATACTTCTCCCAACTTAGCACTAAATTTATCTCTTAACATCCTTACAAAATCTTCACAAGTTGTTCAAGATAATTATCTAATGATTTTCCAAACATGGAGAAATTGTCCATAAACACATTCATTCCCTACTTAATAAGATTGGAGAAAATAAAAATATTGCATCTTTGGAATGTTATAGAGGCATTGTATAAACCAAAAGACATTATCTTAATGGTAAATTTTTAATAGGAACAAATGAAAGTAATCTTATACCGATCTTCTATTGTCATAGGAATTTGGTCATATTTTGAGTAATCATCTAAGAGAAAAATTTGAAACACAGTGTATTTGGCTCACTCATTGACTACTTAAATTTAAAATAAGATAAATGACTCCGACATCTAGCTATAAAATGAGTTCCTTCTTTGCCACCTCTTTCATTACAGATTTAAGCCTTCTTTGTGGGTCTATCTTTGGTCGATGATCATATTTCATTCAACTTTTATGTATGCATAATGAAGATCTTATTCTTTTAATGTATTTATGCTTCAATCAAAGGTTTTTCAAAATTTTTAAAAATTCTCATTTATTTTACCTCTTGTAAATCGCTTGATTCATAAAAAATAATTATGGATAAAGTGGAAGGCCCTTTTAAAAAGACATTTTAAGTGAATAGGGAGAATATTAAGTTAGTATTTTGATATTCAAATCTATTCCTATTTACTCTAAGAAAAACATCTATTAATAGTGCAAATTCTTCATTGAGATTTTTGAAACTATCCTCAATTAAACATTGCTCTATTGGTTCAATTTCAAAAATTTCAATGAAATGGCTCCTGGTGTACCCATCCACCAAGTCTAAGTATTTATCATCCCTAGGTTAATGAATAAACTTCATTGGTTTTAAAACATTAACTGTTACTTTTTTATCATTAACTCTTTATTGTAAGTTTCTTTCTAAACACCGATCATCACCCTTTCAATAGCTAAGAAAGGTCTACCCAATATAATAGGGATCTCTTGATCTTCCTCAAAGTCTAAAATAATAAAATCTGCAAGATAAATTTATCAAACTTCACTAAGAAATCATTTATAATCCCTCTAGGATGTGTTAATGAATGATCATCTAACTGAAAGATTATAGTGGTAGATTATACCTCTCATAATCTTAATCTCCTAAAGATGGAAAAAGGCATAAGCTCTATGCTAACACCTCAGTCATATAATAATTTCGTTAAGAACTTCTCTCATAGTGTAAGGGGTAGTGAAACTACTTAAAATACTTTTTATAATTATTATTTATATTGCACTTTAGTATATAAAACATATCAAATTATAAACATTAAAATATGTACTTTAGTTTAGAAAGTCAATATTGGTGATACTCTTTATGTTATTTAAAGATTTGAGTGTTATATAATTAAATATTAAAAACTTGATATTATATTTATATAAATATATATATACCCGAATTAAAAAGCCGGTGTACATTCAGGTGGATGTCATTATGAAGAAATTAACCCTTTTTTATGATGTCCAAATATTTAACCCATTTGCATTAATTTGAATTTGCCTCTTCTCTTTAGCAATCTGCCCTTTTTTGTTGCAAGTCAAGCGCCACCGCTACAATTTTTAGGATCATGTCAAGTATTATAGTTAAGTGCTCAAATTTGTTATATATTGATTGAAATTATAATAGAGATAATAAAATAGTTGAATTCGAAATAAAAATAAATTATGTACTTACATACATATTGTACATAAAAAATATGCTAGCGCGGATCTCAAAAACAACTCACGTGAGCAGAAGAGGTGACAGGGCATCATGGCACCCACCAAGAACGACCCAGGACCAAACAATGGGTTTGTTGGCTCGTGTGTGTCGAGAGGATGATACTTCTCGGACGGAATGAGGGTGGATTATCTCACGAAGAATCTATTTGATCAGACTCGCATGAATGAGGCCAGCGCCCTCTACTCAGGTCAGGTCGGGCGAGCAAGGCAAGCCGTCCGGTCTTGAAGCAGTTGGACTAGGTCCTCAATAAGCGGCTGAGATATTATATATTTATATAATATAAGTTATATAAGTTATATAAGTAATATCATATATTATTTCTATATATTAATATTAGGAATGTCAAAATGGTCCGTCGTCGTTGTTCAACTCGTTCGTTAAGAAACGAACATGAACAGTGATTTCACGAACAATTTCGAACACGGGCTTATTTCAAACAAACTAAATCTCAAATGAACCGAACACGAGCACAAGCTCTGTTCGTTCGTGTTCGGTTCGTTTACACCCCTAGTTGCGGGGCAAGCGCCACCGCTACAATTTTTAGGCTTTCGGAAAAAAATCAGGTTAAGTATTATGGTTAAATGCTCAAATTTGTAATATATTGATTGAAATTATAATAGAGATAATAAAATGGTTGAATTTGAAATAAAAATAAATTACGTATTTACATACATATTGTACATCAAAATATGCTAGCACGGATCTCAAAAATAACTCACGCCTAGCAGAAGAGGTAACACAGCATCATTGCACCCACCAAGAACGACCCTGGACCAAACAATTGGTTTGTTGGCTCGTGTGTGTCGAGAGGACGATACTTCTCGGACGGAATGAGGGTGGATTATCTCACGAAGAATCTATTTGATCAGACTCACATGAACGAGCCTCAGCGCCCTCTACTTAGGTTAGGTTGGGGGAGTAAGGCAAGTTGTCCGATCTTGAAGCAGTTGGACTAGGTCCTCAACAAGCAGTCGAGACCGCTCGACCTAATTATACCCAGGCGAGACCGCTCGACCTAATGACAACCCAACTAAATGATTGTCCGGCCTAATGTCCGCCCGACCTCTTTCGGTCGGACATCCATGGGTCTCAGGGTCATATTTATGTATAGAATAAAAAACCATTATCGTATTTACATATACTAGGATTACATTATGTAATTGTGCGATCACTTATTCTTATAAATAAAAGGTTCATTTCATCAATAAATGTTACAAAATTTTTATTGTTCATCACGCATGTAATACTGAAACATTCGTATTTACACGCACAAAACTCAAACTTTAATGTTATATCAATAATATCAATATTATTTACTTTTAAAAAGTAAAATACAAATTTCATTCATAAATTTATGACAAAAACATATTATAAATATAAATATAAAAATTTACCTATTATAAATATAAATACATAAAAATTTTATGATTTGTATCTAAATTTTCTTTTTTTTTTCTTCTATGCTTCATTGAAAATATGTTTAATTAATTAAATTCACAGGAAAATATAAAAAATTATGTATGTCAATTTGAAACCGTGAAGCATTGGTATAATTATGACATTGACTTTATAAGTAGTCTCGAATTAATTAATATTTATTTTCTTCTCCTTTTTGCTTTTTCTATTTATTAATTAACCTAAAATTTTTAAATAGATGGCAGGAATGTGGAGTCCAATGAAATTACGTCGTGGAGGTGATCGACCCAGTGACACAAGAAAATATTCCCTTCGTGTTATTCTGTGTTATTTAGGTGTTATAGTATGTTATTCAGGGAAAAAATTTGCGTGCGATAGACGTACGCAG
>NW_018165496.1:416498-435230 GCF_001263595.1 Phalaenopsis equestris
CCGACCTGTTTTATTATTTTGTTTGGTCTGTTGTGCAGTTATTTGCATGTCTGCATGCCTGGATTGCTTTTTATTGTTTATTTTTATACATCTGGGATTCCAAAAAAATTATAATCCAGGATCATTAAGAAATCTTAAATTAAATTTTCTATTTTAAAAAATCCTAATAAAAGATTCGTGATAAATTAAAATTTATGATTAAAATATTCAGGATTTTCAAAACATGCTTTTACTTTCCTGCATAGCCTTCAGACCGGATTTAAAATAGGTTGCATAGCATAGCCATAACTCAAGTCATATTAATTGGGCCTTCACAATAATTAAGGAGCTCTAGATATCTGCATGTCCCAAGGAGGAGCCCTCATGTTTTTTCAATCTGATTGACCCAACATAAGTTTTTCTACATAGGAGGATGTCTAGTGCGCCTGGGTCATTAGGAGGCTCCCCGACCGAGACAAGGTGTAAGTCCTCTTGTTCGAAGCTTTTCCAGCTTTGTAGTTGAACCTCCAGCTCTCTTTCTTTCCTAAGGCATTCTTACGACTTCGTCAGATATAGGTCCCACCTCTTGGAGTTCCAGCTTATAGTCATATAACAGAGTTTCTTTCCTTTCATCTTAGGGTTACCGTGGCCCCCGTGGATGATGTAATTCATGGGTTACTGACTGGGGATCTCAAGACGTGTTGGGTCGACTACCTTCACGACCAAGCAAGCTTAGAGTTTTAATCGCATAAGATGACTGGTCCGTGGCACCTTGACTCGACTACCTCCATCTCTCAGGGATTACTCCTCCTTTTTTTTTGACTACTTCCGTTGAGTCATTTCACTCATATTAACTTCGTTAGCATCATCTTGAAGACCCGATGCCAATGAGTTGTCGCCCATTTGGGATGTGACGATTTATCCTCTACCCTTATGACCTAGACGTACTTTGATGCATTGGGGTACCCCCGTCGAGATGATTATTGGTTATTCCGTGGGTATCATATGTGAAAAATTTGACCCTAGGAAACACAAACTCCTTAGGAAAGAAGTAAATTCTGAGAACCCATATGTGTTCTATTAATTACAAAGCATCTAATTTCTAAATATTTCAGCCATCATCTTCTTTCTTACTCATTTAGAATGACATCTCCTTAAATAAAATTACATGAAAATATAAATCAATGTATCTTGTTTTGAGTATCTTTAATAAACATTCCTAAACCAAATACAAAAATATAGAAACTTAATATATATATCTAGCAAGTAAGTCCTAAACTTTTTATGTATTTACATATCTAGCAGCTAACTCTCAATTTTTATATACATTATAGCTTGCTCATGCATGAAACTGGTGTATGTGATATAAAAGTTTTGGGCGATATATATATAAAAATAAATTCTTTTATTTATTTTTAATATATTTAATTTGGCAAAATTCTCTTAATCTCTTATAGCTATTATATATATATTTTAAGAACATTTACAGACATACCACACAAGTCCTATGTATTTGCATATCTATCACCTAAAGTTTGAAATTTACAATCCTAACATTTGTAATCATAAATTTATGTTTGAAAATGTGTATTTCATTTTTAAAAAATTAATATCATTATTATTTTTTATGTGATATTATAAATTTAAATGATGCAAGTAAATATAAATGATAAAATGTTTGATATGTAAATGCATGATATAATTTGCGTGTTATGAATGTAAACGCCGCTCTTTTTTATTCAAAAGAAGATATAATTATTATAAAATCACCCGCCCGCAATCAGTAAAATTATTACATCAGGACGCTTGCGAAGTCCAATTTCGCGTTGACACGTGGAAGGCCGGCCTACCTACATAAAAAATGAAAAAAATAATTAAAACGCAATAACCGGCCCGACCGATGTGTTATAGAAATATTCCATCGCATAAAAATATTCCTCCCGTGTAATTCTGAATATTTTCCGCGTTATTCAAGTATTCTTGATGTGTTATTGAGAGTGTAGAAATATTCTCTCACTAATAGCACATAATAACACATAATAATACACTAATAACACATAATAACACAATTATACACTCTCTAGCCCGCGGTATAACACGTGGGGAATATTCCATGCGTGTTATACCGCGGGCTATGGGAGTGTTATAGGACGGTTGTATAATATGTGGGGCAGTGTTATAACCCGCGGTATAACACACATGAAATATTCTCCAAGTGTTACACCGCGGTCTATAAAGCGTATAATTGTGTTACTATATGTTATTAGTGTGATATTATGTGCTATTAAAAAATAGAAAAATTATTACATCAAGACTCACGCATGCAGAGCTGTTTGTTGAGTCCAATCTCACGCTGACACGTGAAATTACGTCCTACTTACATAAAAATGAAAAAAATAAAGCAAACGCATGTCCCGATCATATCGATACGTTATAGGAATATTTAATCGCATAATAATATTCCTAGTGTTATTCTGAATATTTTTCACGTTTTGATATGTTATTCATTTATTATTGATGTGTTATTCAGAATAACACAAGAAAATATACCTATAACACGACGACAAAGATAAATAACGTAAAAAAATATATTCTTAGACTCTGTAACACATCGATAATGCCGGGTAGCGTGTTTTTATTTTTATTATTTTTTATATAACTATAACACGACGACAAAGATAAATAACGTAAAAAATATATGATTAGACTCTGTAACACATCGATCATGCCGAGTAGCGTGTTTTTATTTTTATTATTTTTTATATAAGTATGTGTCAGCACGAGATTGTACTCCATAGTGGAGAGTTGTGATCTAATAAATTTCCGGGGGCGAGATTGCGATTTTTTGACGTTTTAACAAATTTATTCTAAAATAACCTTTAATGTGAATGAATGTTAAAAATAGATTGTACTCCATAGTGGAGAGTTGTGATCTAATAAGTTTCGGGGGGGCGAGATTGCGATTTTTTTTTGACGTTTTTACAAATTTATTCTAAAATAACTTTTAATGTGAATTAATGTTAAAAATGTAATTTATTTTTAAAATTCTTCGACTGAAATGCGATATTCTGCAAGAAAAGCGCCGAATGGCTGTAGATCTGCTTCGCGCAGTCATTGCCGCAACTCGCGGCTTCCATTGATTTTCAGCCCTTTCTTTTTTCAACCTCCTCCGGCCAAAGCTCCCGCCGCCGATCGCCTGGAATTGGAGGAGCTTTCAGTAACGAACGGCTGAGTTACGATGCTCTCTATCAGGCGCACTATCTTATCGCCGCACCAGCACAACTACGATCGACTTCTTCCCGAGCCCTCCACCATTGAAATGAAAGACAAAGATCACAGGGAGCATTCTTCCCCTCGTTACTCGCCTTCCCATCCTCTTCGGCGCGGTTTGGCGTTGTTCTCGTTTCTTGCCGGTTTCCGCCGCAAAGATCTCTTGGGATTGGAGTTCTTCCTCCCGAAACACCCCGCAAGCTTTGGCGGCCGCCGCTTTCCTGGAGCTACTGCAAGCGCTCCATCCTCCGCTTCTTTTTGTTCTTCCTCTTAGGATTCCTCCTCGCCATTTCCCCCTTTTCCGATCCCGGTTTTGACAGTTACCAATTTTCTACTATCCGGCCTGCAAAACAGCACCCACTTCTTTTCCGTTCTGAGATCTCATCTGCCCGAAGGGAACTCGGTACCATTTTCAGCCCACCAAGCGCACAATCGGGTGCGGCTATACCGGCGACTGGTTCCAAGCTTCTCATCATTGTCACCCCCACCTACAACCGTGCACTCCAGTACTACTATCTCCACCGCCTTGGCCAGACGCTTCGGCTCGTTCCTCCGCCGCTTGTTTGGATAGTGGTTGAGATGGAATCCGCTTCTGATGAAACTGCGGAAGTGCTACGCAAAACGGGTGTTATGTATCGTCATCTCGTATGCAAGAGGAGCTTCAAGGATGTGAAGGATCGGGGCGTGTATCAGCGCAACACCGCTCTCGAGCATATCGAGAACCATCATCTCGATGGCATTGTCTACTTCGCCGACGATGACAATATCTATTCATTCCAGCTCTTTTCCCAGCTTAGAGAAATCAGGTAGTGTCCGCTTAATTTATACAGGATGAAGTTGTCTTCTTGTTTTTTTTTTCACATTTTATATTTCAAAAGAGAGAAAGGGTTACATCCAGCAGTTTACCAGGTTACCCGTCGGTGAAAAACTTGGTTTGCTATGATCTTCCACTATTTTGTTCAGCTTTATAATTGCGGTTGATGAAAAGTTCATTGTTTTCTTGTTTTCAGCTAGGTTTTTTTTTTTCTGATTTCTGCCTTCTATTCAGTACATGTAGTTGGACTGCAATTTTTCTTCAATACACGAGCTTCTTATCTTTTGTAAAAATTATGCTTTTTATTTATGGGATGTTGTAAACATCAGAACAAGATCTTATTACATGCTAGGATTGAACCTGAGGAAGTTAGAGGGAAAAACAGAGATACCACTCATTCTTATGTATTTACATATTTAACAGCTGTTAGAAACTATCGTTTATGGAATCTGTCTGCTTAATTGTGAATTAGGTAATTCTAGAAAGAGAAACTATGAGGAGCGAGAGCAATAGTTTTGTGAAAAAAAGTATAGAATGAGGTCCTTTGATATGTTGTGTCCATGCTCGATCCTTGATTCTATTTATTGGTGTGATGTATGGTAAGCTGTGGTGAAATATTGTCCAAAAAATAACAATAACAGTGCATATATTATCTCAGTATTGCATCTTTTGTTGTGAATAAATCAAGCTAGCAGTTGTTCACTAGATGAAAATTGTGTGATAATTGTAACAAGAGGGAAAGTGCCTCCAAATTCTAGTGGGAACATCAGTTTTGAGGGTGAATAACCTGGATAAGTAAATAAGTTGATGAGGGGCGCCTTCTAGTCTGGTGACTTCTGAAGTCACTTGGATGAATTTAATGTTTGAGTTCTAGTACTTAAGTGGTACTTGTCCTTTTTTGTGACTTGTCGAGGCTCGTTGATAGATGAGTAGGAGCAGTAGAAAGCTCAAGTTTATGGATGACTTCGAAGCTCGACTAGTGGTTCATCATCCACAAGTTGTAGAACTTTGTGCATTCTTGCATTCTTAAGAATTGAGTCAATCGAGTTAACCCGGATGAATATTATTGTACTTTTATTCTCTAATTTTTTTGTTCCTTACAAGAAGCCAAGAAAGATGGGGGAATTGACACCACAAACCCAATTTTTTCTAATTATGGTTCTAGACAATTTTGAAAGTTTTCTACAAAGACTTAAAGGACTGATGTGTTAACTAATGTGCCATCAACCTTATGCATATGATGATCAAAGTAGGGTTTAATGGAAGCCCCATTAGTTATTCTTAAGCCCCATATTCAAAGCTCACGTATTTGTTCTTTAGAGTTTTGGAAAATTGAGGAGATTTAGTTGATTTTCCAGCTAGCACTTTGTAGATGTATTTGAAAAGTTTAGAGAAGCTTTACCACACTAAACTGTTTCAACGGCTGCTAGATTGGAACATGCTTAGAAGAAGGTCAAATTGAGCAAGCCATAACATTAGGCATGGTGGCTGACAAGGGGACTTTTGACTTGCAGAAAGTTGTAGTAGGAAAAAATCTTTGGCAAGGTCAAAAAAGTTAATGCAGAAGTCACCATCAAGGAGATCTTGAGCAAGTCTAAGGTTGTTGTTGATAACACCCTTATCAAGTTCGAGGTCCATAATAGACGATCTTTTTAGATGTGTTTCATTGACTCAATGGCTGCTCCTTCAGAGGCAGTTGCAACAAGTAGCGATATGAGTACTATAGGATCCTCCTTTGTCTTTGAAGTCTACAACCACCACATCCACACACCTCACCACCACATCCACACCCCCCCCCCCCCCCACCCCCCCAACCCATCCACTCACTACCACCTCCACACTACACCAACTCTCCTACACCACCACCACCACCACCACCACCACCGTCATAACACACAACCACCCGACACCACCACCTTCACAACACCACACCAGCACATCCACACCAACACATCTACACACCAAACCACCAACTCCACACCACACAACAACACATTCACAAACCACACCTCCACCTCCTCATTACACAACCAAACTAAACCACCACCTCCACATCCACACACCACTATCTCCACACCACACGAACACATCCTCTCACTACCACCTCCACACCACACAACCACTCGACACCTCCACCTCCACACCACACCAACACATCCACTCACTACCACCTCCACACTACACCAACTCTCCTACACCACCACCACCACCACCACCACCACCACCGTCATAACACACAACCACCCGACACCACCACCTTCACAACACCACACCAGCACATCCACACCAACACATCTACACACCAAACCACCAACTCCACACCACACAACAACACATTCACAAACCACACCTCCACCTCCTCATTACACAACCAAACTAAACCACTACCTCCACATCCACACACCACTATCTCCACACCACACCAACACATCCACTCACTACCACCTCCACACCACACAACCACCCGACACCTCCACCTCCACACCACACACCAACACATCTACAAACAACGCCACCACCTCCACACCACACACCAACACATCCACAAACCACACCACCGCCTCCTCATCACACAACCATCCTTCACCACCACCTCCACACTACACACCACCATGTCCACACCTCACCAACTCTCCTACACCACCACCTCCACTGGAATTAAAAATAGCAATATGAAAATCCAGCACCAAATTCCCATTATTTCAATGATATACAAATCTAACATGGAATTCTAGTGAAATGCCCACTGAAATTCCCACTGAAAATATAAGTATACATCCAGTTTTTCCACTAAAATTCTAGTGAAATTGAAAATAACAAGATACAAATCTAGCATGAAATTTCCACTGAAACTCAAAATTCATGTTTTCAGCCCATATTCAACACATACACAACACTTAAAATATTGCTATTAATAAATCAAACACAAAATTTCATCTATTTTTCATATTCCCTACTGAAATATCAAAGTTCATAAAGAAATCCAAATTCCCCACAGTAAAAGCACCAAATGAAATCGAACAAACCACATATAGGGCACCCGAAGCAGTCCTAATAGGATAAGCACCAAAAAAACCAAAGATCACCGCGAAGCTCGGATGCATCCAATTTTGTGTGAAATATATGAATGAAAACCCATATGGATACAACATGAAGTATCAAAGCCGCATAACCAAGCAAATCAAATCGAAAGCACCAAAACCGAGAAAACAAAGATGAAATCAACCAACATAATGCGCACAACCACACAGAGAATAGAGGAAAGAGGTAAAGAACAAGACATGTAGAAGAGGAAACACCACACCGAGCCAATCATGCACACCACCACCAAATTGAGCCGAAGAAGAGAAGGGATAGGGGAAGAGAGAATACAAACCTCAACGCAATAACCATCAACCGAAGAAAGTGATCTACCAAACCGAAGGACTTCCTCCATCACATAGAGCACAGAGTGCACAAACCACCAAAATTCGAGCGGAATAAAAGAGGGGAGATGGAGAAGAATGTAAGGGTCACCAGAAAAAACAACTCTCAACCGAAAATAGCCAACCGTAAACAATGCCCAACAACTAGAGCCACGAATCCACGAGAGAGTTACCTAGGGCAGAAGAATCGCGGGAGAGGGAGCGGGGTCGAGAGAGATGAGAAGAGGGGCCGCGGGGTAATTGAACCTGTTACCGAGAAAGAAGAAATGCAGACCGCGGTCGAACCTGTGGCTGTGTTTTAACGAATTATTTTAAAATGCCGCCGCGACGCGAAAATCAAAAGACACAACGCAGTCCATTGTCGCGCCACACGAATTTAGGCGCGCTAAACAAACCCTTAGTTTGATAAGGCTAAAGGAGTGGCTAGATTAAAGACATTAAAATCAATATTGAGCAGAGTTTAAATCGAAGGTGAACATTAATGAAGCAAAATGAACCTAGTTTGAAGAGTGACTCAAAAACATAAATTGAGCTCAAGCCTAATTTGAACAAGTTTTTAGTAAACTCGCTCTAGTTTAAAACAGGCTTCTACTCGACTCAACTCAATCTATTTGCAGCCTTGGTTAACTTGCAATGAGAGTGTTGAAGACTATACCATCATTTTGGCAATGAGAGTGTTGGAGACCATAAAATCATTTTAAGGGTTGCCAATTGATGGCCTATTGACATCAATGAAGGTTATGGGGAGCATAACTCTACTTATCTTAGTTGCTCAAGACTAGCCTAACTTGATGGTTTTGCCCTAACTCAACTAAAGATGGCTAATACGATCCTTATAACGTGAATCTCTTATGCTTTAACATTCTTGTTTGTTCTTTTTTTTGGCGACTTGCTTGTTAGGGCTACAAACGAATCGAGTTGAGCCGAGTAGGAGCCTGTTCATACGCAAGCTCGTTTAATAAAAGTTTGTTTAAACATGACTCTAACTCGATTCAAGCTTTTTAGTCACTATTCAAATTCTACTCATTTTAATTTATTAATATTGAATTTCAATTTGAGCTATGCTCAAACTCAATTTTGGCCTTTAGGCGAACAGTTCGTTTAGCTTTATTAAATCAAGCATGTGTTTTTTAATTGAGCATCTCATTTAGCTTTATCAAAGCATCAAATCGAGTTGATCGCCAACTCGAGTTGATTAAGTTACTATAAATGTTCTTTTAGGCAAACCTGAACTCATTAAATCTGTATAAATACTAAATTATTGAATCTTAATAAATCAAAATAATTCAATTAAATTTGGAAATTAAAATTTTATTTTAAATTTTTTTTACTCTTTTAATAAGATCGATCATAAAGATAACTCTCATAGGCTTTATGCCTACAAATTGCTAGAAACACTCATTTGTGTTTGCTATGTCTTTTAATTTAAACAAAAATAATAGTAATTCCAATTCCAATGTGAGACTAAATATTTTTCTGTAAAAGTTTCACAGAATCACATTAAATGGTGACACTATTGGCTTTTTTTATTTGTTAAGCTCTCCCCTCAATAATTTGAGTTGTCCTTTTAAGTTTTAACGTGATTGTATTATTATTATTATTTTTTAAATAGTTTTGTATACTCTCTATCGTATTAAAAAAATCTCTATTGTTTATGATACTTGATCGAAACAAAATAGAAAAAAATGAGGATAAATTATAATTAGTCTGAAGATTTATATATTTATTTATTAATTTATGTATATATTTATTTTTTGTTTTTTTTAATAATTTTTTTTTGTAATTATTGTGAGGTTCACAAAAAAAATTATAATTTCATTAAATTATATTTAATGTAAAGTTTCACATTAAAATATGGAATTATTTTTTTTAATTTTTTAATTAATCTTTTATTTATGTTTTTGTTAATATTATAAAATGTAATTTAATGTTAAATTCATTCTAATCTTGTTAACTTAAATTAAATTATAATTCTTTTTATAATTTATATTAGATTTTAAATCATTAGTAAGTTTTAATCGAGCATTTTATCGAGTTTGTTCACAAGCTTTAAACGATCTTGTTCATGATCATAAACGAATCGAGCAACAATATGTTCATATTGGTTCATTTAATAATTGAGTATTTAAAAAGGTGTTCAAACTTGTTTGATTACTAATTAGACGAAGATAAAAGATCTCTAATCGAGCCTAGTCATGTGTAGCTTTTCGAAAGCTCATGTCATTTGCAGCCATATTGCTTGTTGTCATCATGGGTTAATATGAACAACTTTTTTTTGCTTGCTTATGTGATTTAACTGCTCAACTAGCATTTGATGGTGGTGATTAGCTTTTGCATTATGGTCATGATCCTTGTGGAAAATACAATATTTGGAGATATCATGGGTATTCGGTTCTAGATACATGGCATTGGTAGATGTACATACTCCTTATCACAATTTGTGCCAACAATCTTCATAAACGACTTTCATACTGGAGTATAAGTTTGACATCTGGTTGGTTAAGAGGACCCCCCATTTCACAAAGTCACAAGTCAAACATCTTGTTTATGCCTCTTATGGTGAGAGGACCACAATTCTATTTGCTATGGACAATAATCGTTTGGCTGCTTGGTCAACCTATCCATGTGATTATGCAACTTATTCTCATAATCTGGAAGTTATCACCAATTATCCTAGATAGGACCACAACATAGAAGCTCAAATTGAAATCACGCAATTTAACCCTTCAACAATGGTGTAGGAGTTAATGAGCTTGATAACTTGGCGAGGTCAAGTTCATGTCAAGAAGGATCTTTTTGGAGTCTCCCAGCAAGAGCCGCCTAGGCTATAATGGGCTCCAAATCTTGATTATCTACTTTCTCCAGCTAAACCAAGTCACAAACTGCTGTTCTTCTCACTCATCTCTTATATTATTGTTAGTGTAAGAATTCCTTAGCAGCCATTGCACACTAATGAAATTAGTATATTCAGTGATTCTACTCGACAAGAGTTGTGGGAACTACCATAGTGGTGTCTCATTAAAAATAATAAAGAGCAAGAGACACTTCATAATATCATGAATAATAAACAGAGAATGGTAGACTTGGAGCAAGCAATATGGTCAATCGAGTTTGATGTTGCCATGAAAGAGTTTAGAATCAACATCTTGAATATGGCAGTAGGCTGAGCTTCAACAATCTCAATTTAAAAAATATCAGTGAGTTAAGCTAGTTGTTTGCCAAGTTAGAATAATGAGTTTTTTTATATTCTTGATTTAGCTTAATCTATCATGGAAAAGTGCTGACACAACTCACAGGGAGGTTTAGCGGCCCAGCAGAGGCAATTGTGCCACACTATTGGTGTTAAATAGTAGGGGCTGCTCAAGGGAATCTCTCTAGAATTTATTGGATCATCTAAGTAAGAAAATTCTCAATGTTTTGGGGCTTCTCAGAGGTGACAAATTCATCATTATTAAGGTTGGTTAGTAAGGAATGCTTTACGGTTCGATTAATGGCTTGTTTCTAATCTTTGGTATCATCCATGCTCTACTTTCAGGATGCTGGATCCAATGTTATCCGTTGAGTTGCATCATGACTTCGCATCAAATTAGAGGATGGTGGATCCAATGTTATCCAATGTCTTCCATTCTCAAATTATTGATTATATAATTTCTTTGTTTATTAGATTTTTTAAAATTGTAGACAGAAATTTTGAGAAATCCCATGGACAATGATTTTGTCAGAAAAATGCACATTCGGTTCATAGCATGAAGTGTCCAGAAGCCCTGACCTCCTATTTATCACTATGGTCCAATATCATGTTACATGATAGGCTAAAATAAATAAATAAATAAGTGCATCAATTATTTTAGTATAGCCATGCTTGTAGCGAGTAAACTAGGCTGCCAGTTGCTTGCTAGGTGGCAACCATAAGCTATTTCCAATAAAAGGCTGAGTACCCTTGGTGTGTTGTCCTAGTGAGAGCTTGTACTCAGTGACTGAATAGCCTAGGCAAGGATGTGAAGTTTGCTTATTAAGCAAACAACTGCTCGAGTCCCTTGCATGAATCCAATGTTTGAGTTTTATATTCTGACTAGGGCTAGGAAATTTGTTGAGCCTCAATTCTAGGTGACTCGGATTAATAGCCAACTCAAGGCTATGGGCTACTTCTATTTTTGTTGAGTTAAGCTGGTTTAGACTCGACGGATTTTAGAAACTTTATTCATTCCTAACAATTTATTTTATCAATCTAATCCAGAGGAATGAGCGTGTAATGTTCATGTTATCCAATAGAGTGCATCAACTATGAAATTTATTTTTTCCAACATTTTCCTACTCATTAGAGAACTGGGCCCTTAAGCTCTTATTATACTGTTAGTAGACTTCTAAGGTTCCTCTCTATAATTTTTCCATGTGAATCTTAAAGTTTTAACAAATGACGAGCTATTTTAATGAATTTTACTTATTTTATTTTATTTTATTCTTCGATAGATTCTCTTTTCTTGTGTAGAACTGATGTGTACGGTACGTGCAGGAGATTTGGAATTTGGCCTGTCGCAATGCTTGCTCAGAGTAAAAACAGCGCAATACTTGAAGGCCCGGTATGCAATGGAAGCCGAGTTATTGGGTGGCATACTAATGAAAAGAGCAAAAGACTAAGAAGGTTTCATGTGGATATGTCTGGGTTTGCATTCGATAGTACGATAATATGGGATCCGAAGAGATGGTATTTGGGAGCTTCAAATTCAGCCAGGCAACTGGATACAGTGAGAGAAGGGTTTCAAGTATGTCTTCTGTATTTCTGAAGTTTAATTTGCTGCTACATACTTTTTCTTTTCTTTTCTTTTTTATCTCCTATTTAAAAATGAATATTTAAAAGCGCAGGAGAGTAAAAATGGTTGATAATGAAGACAACGAAGAAAATGTCTTTTAGAGAATTCCTTTAATGTTAGCTTGTTGTATATGTTCTTATTTAAGATATTTGCTATCATTATTTAAGAGGGTGAATCTAGTCAACTTGAATGTAAAGTCCTTAATCTTAAATCGGAAACCCCTAGTTGGCTTGCTATTCTCTGACATTTTATTTTGTTTTTTGCCTTAAATAGGGCTGAAACAGGAGCAAAAGGTTCTGCTTTATGGCAAAGAGGAGAACAATGATTTTCAAACCCTTCTCCTCCTCTCCCCTCTGGGTAAAATATATACTTCCACTGATTTTAGAAACAAAAGAAGCCATGATCATTAAGAAGTTGTCAGATTAGTATACTGGAGGGCTGAAGAAAATTTGATCTTTAAGAGGTTCGGCTATGGCTTAAGATTGGATTGGCCTCCATTATCTGGCTTTAGATGGGCTAGTTGCTTGTGAATTTATGATATTGAAGAGCTTAGGACTCTGCAATTTTTGACCAGATTGGTTTGCTTCTGAAGATGGATTTATATCAAGTAACGTTGATTTTAAATCATGGATTCTATGGCTCATGCTTGTTTCCTTAAGTTTTTTTACTTCAAGAAAATTAATAGAAGTAGATTTTATTGAAACAAATGCAATGTATTCTAATGTGTTCTAGCTGGACATACATAATAATGAATTACACAAAACAATACAATTCACAATAAAAGTACTATTAGAATGGCTTGAATCAGGTTATACTAGGCTATTATAAAGTCATACCAATCTAGTTTGATATTTCACCCTTCTCAAAAGAAAGCTTTGACACTGGAAATGTGGCTTTCTAGCTTAATTGTTAATTTTTCTTTCAGCCTCATGTCACACATAAAATGCCATCTTGTTGATGCAATTCTCAAATCTAATAATTATCGGAAATGAAAGTTGTGAGCCTTGTGATAAGCAACTTGTAATGTTAACAATGATTTTATTATTACTATTTTTTATTTCAGAGTTTTCAAAATTTATATTACTTTGTTGGTGTAATCATGACTAAGATGATTTCTATTGAGTACGGGTTTTTGTTCTCGGTCTTGGACTTGCCTTGGGTACTCATCAGCCATTCATTCTTTGGAGTCATTTGGTCTCACACCAGATTATAATTGCTCGACTTTTGGGCTTTTAGTTCAATTACTAGTTCTTTTTGATGTTGAAGTTGTGGAAACATTTCTATTTCTTTGATAAATATCAAACCTCGGATACACCTCCTAGCCATGCTCCATTACTTGCCCCCTCCTAGTTCAACTCACAGTCAACACACTAATACATCTGCCCTGTGTATTGCTTCCTCATCGATCTGTATTCTCATAGAAGCTTCCTCAACAATCAGTATGGACAGATTTATTGTAATTATTTGTATGGCCAAATTTTAGTCCTTGATTTTTTATATTTCCGACTAGAAGCTCTCCTATTATTGTATAATTAATGGACAAATTGTGAAATGAAAATTACCAACTCTCTCTAGTTTTTTTCCATGTTATATTGCTTTTGATTTTTTCTTAGAATTTCTATTAGCCACAATCTTCGTCATTGAGTTGTCTGGTACTCACAAGCCTTCACTATATCAAGTATTTGGTTCCACCTAATTTTCTTATTTTGTAGCCTTCATGGTTATGTTGCCTTAAACTTCATAGTATTGCAGACTGAGAAATTAACATCTTGATTAAAAAAAATGTGCTTTGAGTTTTTCTTGATATACTTAGACTTTGTTGTGTCGGCTGATGAACCATCTATTGATCGTAGCAAAGTCAAAGTAATTGGTCAACACAGCAGTGTTCATGAGATTTGAGCTCTCATGATTTGGCTATATTTTGTAGACATTCACAAAGGTTTTAGTGCCATAATAACACCAATTACTAATTGTCTTAATAAAAGAGAATTTAAATGGACAAAATTAACTAATTGCGCTTTTAAGATTATTGAGGGGCTTATAAGTGCACACATGCTTAATCTGATTTCTTTTTTAATTTTTAATAAAGTGTTTGAGGTTCCTTATATTGAATCAGGTATAGGTATTAGAGAAGTTTTATGTCAAGTATAGCATTTGATTGCTTATTTTAGTGAAAAATGGAATGAGATTAAACAAAAATATTCAAATTATGATGGAGGGTTTTGTACTATTATGCAAGAAGCCAAATACTGGAGATATTATATTTTTGCTTGAAGAGTGTCTTATATGATAATCATCTAGTATTAAAATATTTGAATTCCCAAAACAAATTAAGTTATATTTATGTAAAATTGATGTTGTTAAATCAATTTTGTATTGAAACACTATGCTAGTGTAAAGAGTAAGCTTGTTGATGCATTGAGCTTAAATGCTAATATTTAGCATGCAATGAAAGTTAAATTGATTAATATTGATCAGACTGATGTATAATAAAACACATTTAATGATTTTAATTAAATTTCAGGTCTTAAATAATGCTTATCCGAGCTTCAAACAAAATTGAATGATTAAAAATGGTTGGCTTTATTGGAACTCATTTTTGCATGCTTGATTCATCTGTAAGAGATTTGTTGTTCTGAAATTGACTGCTAGTGATGTTATGGGACACTTTGGTTAGGATAAAACTGTAGCTATAACTGAAACGGAGATGTGACACTTACTTCACAATCTTGAGCTCATTAAATGTCCAAATCAAAATAAAGTATTAGTGCTTAGTACACACTTTTATATGAGCCTTGTGCTAGGATTGTCATAAACTGTTGGGAATGATTTTATTTGCTTTGATTTTTTTTTTTTACTTGGCTTATTTTATTTCATGCTATAGGAAAATTATATCATAATGAAGTTTTTAACTTGTATTGTTGACTTAAAAAATATTGTGTTTGATAGATATGTGAAATTCATCAATTTTTTTAAAAACCTTTATGAAAAATATGAGAATTTAATTAGAATTTTCAACGGCTTATTACACAAACTAGTAAAAAAGTTGAGTTAGTTGATAACTTCGTTTTTTCTTTGTGATATATGATTAGAATGCATGCATCTAATTGTCTTTCATATTATCAAAGATTGAATTTGCATACAATTCATTTGTCTATAGATTTATATGTATAAATTCTTTAGAAATAGTTAGAGGGTAACCTACAAAACTTGTCGATCTTATTGAACCTTCTGTCAATTCTAGGTTTAATAAATTTGCACAACATATACATAGTTTTCATAAAGATATTCATAGGAAGTTGACAATTAACCATAACAATAATAAACTAACTATTATTGTGAATAAGATTGATGAAGTAATGGTCCGTCTAAATTCCAAAATCTGTCCTCAGGAGTTCGTTAAGAAACTAACTATTAGAAAGGCATGTTAGTAAAATCATACAACGTATTGCGAAAAATGCTTTTAAGTTGAAAATTTTGAGAAGTTCTATTATTAGTCTAGTCATCAATTTGTTTAACTAGGCTTTTTTTATGAACCAATCACTAATAACTTGAATTCTTTCTCTGATTCCTTTTTTTTTTTTGACAGATGGTTCTTCGGGTCTTTTTTTAAAAGTGCTACTAGTTTGATGAGATTGTGAACTATTGATAGTGGGTACTATAAAGAACTGCACTGGTGTGATAAGTTTATATGTGATAATTCATGTACTACTTGTAGTAAACGTAAAGTATTCCATTCTTTTCAATTCGAGCAAATTTTATTTAATTTTCAAATTTTACTCTTTGACAACACAAATCATGCAAATGCTTGCGTGTGGATGATGATAAATATGGACTATGAGATTGATGCTACATAACTACTTGTTTCTTTAAATTGAAGTATAACAAGTTTCTTAAAATGGAAAAACTATTTACTTGAACAATTATTGTTTTGATGCAATTTTGATACCCCTCTAATCAATTTCCTAGATAATTTTTTGGTTTAAATTGTGTTGAGAACTCAATAATTGTTTTTATTTTTTAATACAAGTTGTATGATATTATGTTATGCATAGAGCTTTATTTCTTTTAGTAATCAAGTTAACAGTGCTGCAATGGACATGCATGTCATTTATATTCATGAATATCAGAATATTGTAATCTTCAATATAATTTCTTTTTCTTGTTCTTTTTTATTTTGATGTTATTTTTTAATTAAATTCTGGTTCAGAGCCACCCAAATCTCCATTTTCAGCTCATACTTTTATGCTTTCAAAATAGAAAATTTGGTGTTACAGTATCTCTTTTATCCTCTTGATTTGCCATCTAATGTCTACTTTACCGTCATCTTTTCACTGCAGGAAACAACATTTATAGAGCAGTTAGTTGAAGATGAAACTCAAATGGAAGGTTTGCCTCATTTTTGCTCAAAAATCATGAATTGGCATCTTCATTTAGAAGCTAAACATCTTGTTTATCCCAAACAATGGCAAGTTTCATCGAATCTTAATGCTGATCAATAAGTTTTCCATATTCCCCTCCTTTTTACAGGTTCTTATTTTGTTATGCACCTTTACTTTGCTTTTTCAAATATTATTTAGGGAAATTTACATACGTACCACACAATTCTTATGTATTTACATATGTCACGCCTAAACTTTCATATTTAGATCCATAGCATGCTTTAAACCTATGCATGAAAGGGTATATGAAGAATTGAGTGATATGCGTGTAGATATGAAAGTTTATGTACGAGATATGTAAATGCATAACAATTGTGTGCTATGTATGTAAGTGAAACCTATGCATGAAAAGGTATAATTCACTTTTAAAAAGCGATAATAGTTCTATTTTTGATTGATATTGAAGAATTGAGTGCTATGTGTGTAAATATGAAAGCTTATGTATGATTTATGTAAATACATAAGAATTATGTGCTATGTATGTAAAGGACCCTATTTTTTATTATTTTCGCTATTCTTTCAGGCGAGTCGTGTAATTATTTGTCTGCTGGAAGACAATCTTGGTCCTTGTAGAACTTTATAGGACAGGACAATTTTTAGCTTTGTGATGCTTTCTGCACAGCATTAGTTAACGAAGATGATTAGCATAGAACCCAGGGATTTTATTTTAGGAAGGACCTTTGTTGCTAGAGATATTGCTTGAAAAGTTCAAATTTGTAGAACCAATAGGAAGGTCAACGAATTAGGAATGAGAATAATGCTCTTGTTTTCTGGAAGATAAAAATTGACAGCTAGTGTACCTTCTTAGATTTAAGGATGTCATTAAATGATATGAAATGACAACCCAACATTACTCTGAAATGGAGATTTCGGGTTCACTTTGACTCGATTAACTTTATGGTCAGTCTCGAGTTGAAAGTTCTAACCTGTTTAATTTTTGGGTTGTTTCGGGTGGACACACCAATCCGATTTTTACACACCAACCTATATAATTTTTTATCGAACTTTATTTATGTTAATTTAAATTCATCATTTGATGGGGCCTTTCTCATCATGCTTTAATAAATCATAGGAGTGTCAAAAATTTACCCGACATGTCAACACGACCCGAATTTGACTAGAAAATTTGGGTTCGAGTTAGCCCTAATAATTTTTTGGTTGGATTCGGGTTAGGAATTCTAAACAGTTTAATTTTTTGGGTCGGATTTGGGTTGACCCCCAACCCAAGACAGACCAGTTAAACCAAAATTAACTAAAAATCAACCTGTCAACTTGTGATTGACCCAAACTTAAAATCAAGCTGTCGGTATTGAAGTGTTGCGAGCAGCCCAGGGAATGAGAAATGCTTGTAATGCATATATTTTAGTCAATCATTCATTCAATAATTACTAATATTTTTGAATATATGGCCAGAGCCTTTTGCACATAAAGGCTAAAATTTTCACGTTACATTAAAGCATTGATACTTTCTTAACAGGAAGCAGTATGATGAATTAATTAAGAACTAAGCATAAATATAACAAATGCTGTTTTTTTTATTATTATTATGAATCCACTTCTTGAAAAGGTATGTGCATGATTTCATCAAAGACAAAATAAACTATTGTTTGAAGAGCTTGAAGACAAAGACCAGTGTGGTTGCCATGGAGAAATTGACTCTATGTATATTTTGAGCTGAGCAACACGATTATTCACCACATCCGTGGGAGGATCTAGAAGTTTTGGATTTAGGCTTCATCTTGCATCATGTTTAGGGTCAATTAGTGATTTCTGGTGGTAGCAGTGATGGCTTAAATTCAATCTATAAAAATGGTGATGGAACATTGGTAGATTTGTGGCGCTTTAGGCTTGGTATCATGCTTTAGTATGGTCATCTACACAATCTTAATCATTTGGATAGATTCAGACTTGGCCATAAGGTTAGGTTTAAATAAACTCACACTTCGGTGTTTGATCGTCACCCTCGTCTCATCAGGTACATGGCACTGGTA
>NW_018165496.1:435330-446663 GCF_001263595.1 Phalaenopsis equestris
ATATTGATCATTGACAATGTGCAATAAGTTTAATTGCAATTTAATTCATATATTTGCAACTAAGGGTATCCTACACACACAATGTCTAAAATTTTCTCCCATTCGGCCAAGTGATATAAAATCTTCTCCAGCCGTCTTTAAGATTAAACATTTCAGTGCCACTTTTTTGCACGATTGTCATATAAAGTTCATAGTAAAAAAATGAATTTTTCAAAGCTTCTATTTAATCTAGTCTACTTAGCTCACTGACTCCCACTGAAATTTCAAAACACTTTTTATGATTTCATAAATCTCTCTCTTATTCATTTTAGTCATGATTATTCATAATGAGAAGCACCCAACAAAGCCTATATAAATTACCCATATAGCTATATAATTTAACTTTGTTCTTTCTTCCTTGCTGAAATATAGTTTGCTTCATATTTGCATTGTGTTAAATAATGCAATTGGCTTCCTTTATTCTTTCTTCCTTGCTGAAATCTAGTTTGCTTCATGTTGATCAAGAATAAGTTAGAGGTGTATGCAAATAAAGCCACTTGCAAAACCTTTACATGAATTGACATTAAATATTTACAAAACTAATGCTTTTAAAACTTGAAATGAAATAAAATCCAGATCTATATTTCAATTATACGTAAGACAACATTCGGTCTAATGAAACAGTCTTTGAAACAATAAAAGAAATATAATTGTACATGAATGCTTCAATGAATAAAGTTTAGAATTTAATGGTTATGAACTTCATTTGTCCTGATCATGAGATTAGTTTCTACTATAAGTTGAAAATAAGGTAACCGGGAATGTGCAGGCTCGCAATTGCAGCTTGAAATTTTCTTGATCCTTATCTTTGATTTAAGTTAATTTGAGTGAATTTGATAGTTTGCTTCAAATCAATCTTTTTGTGCATAGTATTTTAGCGAGCCAATAAAAATTGGTACATTTTACAATGAAATGAAAATGAAAAGATTTTTCAAACTTACTGTTTGCAGATTTCATCTTTGATTAGTGGATGAAAATCTTTACCAAATCTTCTTAAAGTATGAAACAAAAATCCACTATGCGTAATGACTGCTATTTCTGTCTCTCTTCTTGTCAATAACCTTGAAAAAAGAAATGAAACGCACATCAGCTTCCTTGAAATTTTCTGACAGCATTAAATACCACTACCAGAGCAAGGTGAAAAGTATTTTCTCAAAATTTGGAATATCAGCCTTTAACAGCTCAAAAAATACAAGAAGGATAAGAGTACCCATGCATTCAAAGAAGCCGAGTACTTCCTTTTTCAAGCTTTGTATATTTATAACTAATTGAACTCACAGGGCTTTGGCATGTAAACGATATAAATTCAAGAGTAGTTTTGGAATTTTGTCAAAAAATGTTGTTCACGATGTTCTATAAACCAAGACATGATTAGTTCAAGCTTCAATTCTTAAAACCATAAACTAGAATGAAAAAAAAAAAGGAAAAAAAAAAAATTGAAGGCAAAACTAATTGGCAACTTCATCCCTTCACTAACAGTTATGGTTTGCCACAGCCTAAGGGAAGCCATAACGATTTCTAGAAGGTTCAGCGTGCTGCAAGTTTTACAGCTTGGCTATTATTCTGCTACAATTTTTTCCTGCAGGTTCGATTATGGGTTTCTTCTCCCTGAGAATATGTGGTCAGGGGGGCTCAGATTGTATTTCTTGTAACATTTAATTATTGTGAATACTGAGGCTTTCTCATGGCTTTTCTACCCCATCCAGCTATTTTGGACAGGAGTAGGGAAATCTTAAATTCGGTTGGAAATAATTTTATCAATAAAGATTGCAATTTAAATATGGATTAAGTTGATCTGTTACGGAACGCATTTATTAGCCGATGGAGATGAAAAGGCTATATATAGATGCTCAAAAGCATGTAGTTTATGAATTTTTGAAAGAAAACAATTTCTCCTTGTTAAATTGGTGATAAAGGCAACATATTTCATAGGGATATTTAAATCAAATTATAGTGGACTCAAATAAAGAAAAAAATAAAAATACAATCACATAAATAGAAATAGAATATAGATAAAAAAAGGAAACTACATAATATAAATAAGGAGAATTAATAAATAATAACGGTTATGGAAAGCAAATAAACTTAATAAATTTATACTCCCCCTCAAGTTGAAGCATAGATGTCAATCATGTTCAACTTAGATTTGAAGTCATTGAACAAAGAACAACAAAGATTTTTAGTGAGGATATATGTTAATTGACCAATAAAGGGCACAACAAAAATACAAATCTCCCCGGACTCGATCTTTTCCTTCATGAAGTTTCTGTCAATCTCTACATGTTTCGTACGATCATGGTGGACTGGATTGTGCGCAATACTGATAGCCGCCTTATTATCACAAAATAGCTGCAGTGTGACAGAAGTTGACATACAAAATTCACTAAACATGATGCGTAACTAGAGAGCTTCACAGATCCCCAAGGACATAGACTGGAATTCAGCTTTAGCTGTGCTCTGAGAACCACAAATTGTTTTTTTTATTTTTCCACGTGACAATATTTTCCCATATAAATGAGTGATACCCCAAGGTGGAATGTCGATCATGAATCGACTCGACCCAATTAACATCTTTATAAACAACAATAGACCGAGATGTGTGACGAGGAAAAATAAACTTGAGCCCGGTGTATCTTTTAAATAGAGGAGAATCTGGCGGACAGCTTGGAAATGATACTCATATGGGTCATGCATGAATTGACTCACTATACTAATTGCGTGACATATGCCAGGGCGAGTATGGACGAGGTGGATGAGTTTCCTCACAAGGAGCTGGTAGTGAGTCTTGTTGACCAGCATAGTATTGAGAATATCTGATAATTTTGCATTGGGATCCATGAATACAACCACGGATTTGCACAGAAGAAAATTCTTCTTTGTCAAAAGATCAACCACATATTTGCGTTGATATAAAAAAATGCCTCGAGATGATTGAGTCACTTCCATGTCTAAAAAGTACCAGAAAGATCCCGAATCTTTTATTTTAAAGGACCTAGCAAGGATGTCTTTCAAGGATTCCAATGCTGAGAGATTGTTTCTTGTAAGAACAATATCGTCAACATAGACAATCAGAATAGCTATATGACCATTAGAAGAATGTTTGAAGAGAGAGTGATCTGGTTGAACTTGAGTAAAATCATGGCCCACAAACACCTTTGTGAACTTGTCGAACTAGGCTTTTGGAGACTGCTTTAGCCTATATAGGTACTTTCGCAGCCTGCACACTAGTCCTTTGGAGGCAGTAGAGTCAAAGCTAGGAGGGAGACACATGTATACCTCTTTTGTAAGCTCTCCATATGTCAAGTTGAAATAAAAGCCAATCCAGATTCACCTCAAGGGACAACAGGACTCGAATAGTGTTTAACTTGACCATTGGAGAAAATGTCTCTTCATAGTCAACTCCGTAGGTCTATGATTACCCTTAAGCCACCAACCATTCCTTGTTGCGTTCAAAGGATCAATCAGTTTTGAACTTGGTGTTGAAAATTCATCTACACCCCACAACTTTCTTACCCTAAGGAAGATCAACGACATCTCACGTATGGTTCAACTGAAGGGCATTCGTCTCCTCCATTACTTCCATTTTCCAAACTGGATCAGTAAGAGCAATCTCATTAGTGGCTGGGATTTGACGGTCCGTCGGGGCAGTAACAAATGCTCTGTAGATCGGCGATAAATTACGGAAAAAGACATATTTTGCCATAGAATAGAGGGAGCATGTCTGATTGCATACCTTACTCTAAGAACTCACATTCGCATTCGGAGGAGAGATCGCGCTGGGGATGTCGCCTGGATTGGAGTCAAGATCTTGTAAAGAGATAATGGGTTCAAGAGTAAGAATCTTGAAAAGTGTGGGCCGAGTGTAGACATGAATAGTGAGAGAAGGAGATGGTGCACTAACCGGAACAGGGGACTCCTTAGTGGCAGAAACAAGGAGGGGGGACTCCTCAGTGGCATAAACAATGAGGGGAAAATCCAAAGGGGTAGGATAAGGGACAGTGTCTAAGAACCCAAGCTTCCTCTCACTCAGAGCCGGGCTGGGAAAATAGAGAACACTTTCAAAAAAGGAGACATCACCACTCACATAGATTTTGTTAGTAGTAGGATCAAGCACCGATACCCCTTTTAAGTGGAGTACCCAAAGAAAACACATTTTATGGATCTGAGATCAATTTTAATCTAATTGAGGGTAGTGTTCCGAACAAAAACAGTAGATCCAAAAATCTTAAGGGTATAAGGTGGAGAAAATCCGATTGACAGGGAAGTATGACATCAAGACGGTTAAGGGAGTTCTGAACTTATAAATTTTATAGGGGACCCTATTTATGAGAAGTGGCGGTGAGAATGACATCGTTCCAAAACAGTTTCGGGACATTAGATTGAAACATAATTGAGTAAGAAACATCGAGGAGGTGAGAATTTTTTCTCTCGACCACCCCATTTTGTTGAAGTGTGTCCGTACACGAGCTATGGTGGAGGATACTGTTCTCATAAAGAATTCATTCAAAATAGAGTTAAAAAACTCACGACCACTGTCGATTTGAATGACCTGAATAAGAGTTTTGAATTGAGTTAAAATGAAGGTGTACGAGTTTTGAAAGGAGACAACAACCTCCGATTTGCCTTTTAAAATGTAGACCCACGTTATCTAAGTGTGGTCATCAATCAAACTACGAAATCACTATTTATTAGTGTAATTAGGAGTGCAAGAGAGTCCTCACAAATCATTGTGAATGAAAAAGGGCAGAAGGTGTGTAAATGTGGGTGGGTAATGGATCTGATGATGTTTGGTTAACTGACATGTCTTATAATTAAAATTAGAAAATTTTTATTACAAAATATCCACAGATACAAACTTTTTAAATATTGGAAATTATGATGACCCAAACAACAGTGCGATAACATAATGAGACATTTAATGACTCGAGATAAACTACAACTCCTGAGAGATGTGTTGTCACTCCCTGTGCTCTGTTGTGTATATGGAGCCAAAGCACCCCAAGGTCCCGACGCCTAAGCTTCGGGTTTGGGCGTTGATAGAGAGGGGGGCGCCTTTGCGCCCCCTTTAGGCGCTCAAGCGCCCATATTTTTGGTGCAGACAAAGGAGCCGCGCTTAAGCGCTAGCTTTGTGTGCTTTAGCTCCTAGTTTGTTGGGTGCGATCTTGAGAAATTGACACTTAGGCAACAATTATGGGTGCCTAAGCGCCCGATGCAGTTACTCTGTTTATTGGGTTTTTAAAACAATTTCGAGCGGCGTAATGATGGGTTGGGTGTAAATCTTCCTTTGGTGTTCTTCAACAAGTTCCTGAGGAAGAAGAGAATAGTTGGAGAGGAGGATTTCTGGTCTCGGTGCGTGTTTTTCGCGTCGAATCAGAGAAAGAATATTGTGTAAATTTCTTCGTGTGAGTGTGGAGAACAAACTTGTGTGAGTCTTTTGTAAAAATATCTAATTTTCATAGTGAATTTGTGGTGGTGTTGCTCTGTAATTTTTTTCCGTTTTCGAGTTTTTCCACGTAAATTTTCGTGTGTTTTTCTAGTTGTTTTGAATTTATTTATGTGCTTAAATTTATTGTTCTAGCTTTTTCGAATCGTGATCATATTCTGCGGTGAAACTAGAAAGAGAATCTTTTGGAGTAGTATTTCCCAACAAACTAGTATCAGAGCGGGATTCAAATCGAGTGAGAGCAATGGTCGAAGAAGCAAGGTTCAAGGTGGAGAAGTTCAATAGGACAAACGTCGCTTTCTGAAAGATGCAGGTGGAGGATTTGTTGTGTCATAAAAAAATTGTACTTGTCACTACAAAGAATCACAAGGAAGCCCGAGTCTATGGCTAGAGAGGAATGGGAAGTGTTGGATCGAATGACACTGAGTTTGATTAGGTTAATACTCTCATCTGTTGCGTTCAACATTATGAATGAGAAAACTACGGTGGATCTCATGGCGGTATTGGCCAAGATGTACGAAAAATCGTCTGCTTCTAATAATGTTTTTCTGATGAAGAAATTATTCGACATGAAGATGGTGAAAGACAGTTCAGTGGCAGAGCATCTCAATAACATTCACATTGCGTCGAGCCAGTTGTGTTCTGTTGGGATCAACTTTAATGATGAGGTCAGAGCACCGGTGATACTATCTTCTTTGTCGGAAAGCTAGGATTATTTGGTGACGATAATGAATAATTCTTCAGGGACTTCGAAGTTGAACTTCGATGACCTCGGGGGTTTGATGTTGAATGAAGAAGTTCGAGAAAAACAACGAATGATGAATTTTTATGTTCTGCGTTGAATGTTGATAAAAGAGAATGAATCTGAGCAGGAATACAGACAACGACAGAACCAAGTCCAAGAAAAAAAATTGCAATTCAAGCAGAGGAGAATGTTGGAACTGCAGTAAAAATGAGCATTTCAAAAAGAATTGTAAATCTCTAAGGAAAGTTGATGACAGAGAATAGGATAATAATTTCTCTACTAATGTCTTCACAGGTGAAATCCAAAATGATTCCCTGGTGTAATCCCTAGTCAGTACTGAATCCAACACAGTTGATTCAAGTTTCTCTTTTCATGCTTGCCTCAATAAAGAGGTATTCAAAAACCACACTCATAGTGATCTAGAAAAAGTTTATTTGGGGGAAAGCAAGACCTGCAATATAATAGAAAAAAGTGATGTTGATATCAAATTGCCGAATAAAACAGTTTGAAAGCTTACTGGCGTCAGACGTGTTCCAAGATCGAAGAGAAATCTTATCTATGTGAGCCAGCTGACAAAGTCAAGAGACGTGATAATTTTTACAAGTGATTCACAGAAGGTGATCAAGAAGGCATTAGTGATGGCTCGAAGCAAACATTGAAAGTACTCTTTATCTGATCAATGAAATGGTTAATTTCATTGATGTGGCTGGAACCAGGGTGGATGCAGGTCTGTGGCACCGTAGGCTTGGCCATATGAGCGATAAATGTATGAAGTCCATACTTTAGAAGAACAAATTTCATGATTTGAAATTAGTTGATCTGAATTTCTGTGAAGACTGTATTTATGACAAGCATAAAAAAGTTACTTTCTCCAAGAGCGGGTCAGTGGTGAAATCAAAGAAACTGGAGTTAGTGCATACCGATCTATGGGGTCCTACTCCAATTCAATCCATTGGTGGTTCTTGCTATTTTGTCATATTCATTGTTAATCACATGAAAAAGGTACGAGTTTATTTCTGAAGGCAGAAATCTGATGTATTTGAAGTCCTTAAGAAATGGAAGGTTATGGTAGAAAATGAGCCATACTTGAAGCTGAAATGTTTCAGATCAGATAATGGGGGTAAGTACTGTGATCAAAACTTCAGAAATTTCTGTGCTATAGAGGGTGTCAAGCATGAGTTCACTGTTCCAAGGACCCTGCAACATAATGGTGTAGCTGAGCGCATGAACGAAACAATCATGGAGCGTGCTAAGAGCATGAGGTTGCATGCAAGCTTGCCAAAACAGTTTTGGGCTGAAGCAGCTAACACTGCACTTTATCTGATTAATTATAGTTTCGTCAGTACCTTTGGAGAAATGCTTACCTGAAAAAGCCTCGACCGATAAAAAAGTATGTCTATCTTATCTAAGAGTATTTGAGTGTTTTGCATATGTGCATGTTGATGCAAGTTATAGAAGCAAGCTTAACTTGAAATCTGTCAAGTGTGCCTTCATTGGATATGACTCATATGAGTTTGGGTAAAAGTTATGGGATTATCAGAATAAAATATTCGTCACTAAAAAGAATGCTACTTTCAACAAGATGGAGATGTACAAGGATAGAATCAGAACTCAGTACAGTCCATCAGCTACTTTTGAAGAATCCAGATTTGTGGAGATAGATGATATTGGTGATCCAAAAGATGGAGAAAGAATAAGTGCTCAACCAGAAGGAGCACTGAATGTTCCTCAGACACCGACTACAGAAGTCAAGAGATCAGAGTGAAACAACCCATACAAAGTTATTTACACTAATTGTTGCTTACTGATAGTGATGAACCAGAGTTCTTTGAGGAGGTCACTCAAGTTGAAGATTCAAGGGAGTGGGAGCTCGCCATGGATGAAGAAATGTAATCTTTGAAGTCAAATCAGACTTTTGTAGCAAACGCTACAAAGCAACTTTTTGTGAAGGGTTTCCAGCAAAAAAAAATGAGTGGATTATAAAGAGATCTTCTCCCTAGTGGTGAAGATGATGACTGTGTGAGTTGTGCTGAGTCTGGTAGTAGAAGAAGATTTACATCTGGAGCAGATGGATGTAAAAGAAGCTTTCTTGCAACGAGATCTGGAGAAGTTATACATGGTGTAGCGACAAGGTTCCAGACAAAGAATGTTTGGTCTGCAAATTGAAGAAGAGTCTCTATGACTTAAAGCAGACCCCGAGACACTGGTACGACAAGTTTATATCAAACAATTGACACTTAAAGTGTTAGAGGCAGACCATTATTGCTTCATCAAACACTTTGGTAATTGTTATATTTTGCTTCTCTTGTATGTAAATGACATGTTGATTGCAGGGTCAGATATAGAGAAAATCAAGGACTTGAAGAATCAGTTATCAATTGAGTTTGAGATGAAGAATTTAGATCCAACTAGAAAGATCTTCAAGATGAGAATCACCAGGGACAAGAGTACATGAATACTGAAGTTGTCTTAGACAGAGTATGTTGAAAAGATCCTACAAATATTTAACATGAGTGAGGTTAAACCAATTAGCACTTCCTTAGGTAGTCAATTTAAACTATCTAAGGAGCTATTGCCTAACTATAAAGCAGAGCAAGCACAGATGGAGAGAACTATGTATGCTTCAACAGTTTGAAGTTTGATGTACGCGATTTGTATTGGATCAGATATTGTATATGCAGCGAGAGTAGTTACAAGGTACATAGGCAATTCATACCAACATCAATTGGGAGACGTTAAATTGGATTCTCAAGCATTTAGGAACAGTCAACAAGACACTTTGTTATGGAAATACAAAGATCAGTCTACAGGGATTCATAGATTCAAATTTGGTGGGAGATGTGGAAAATAGGAGAGCACAACGATGAGTTGAGTTTCCAAGTTACAGAAGATTGTTGCACTTTCTACTATGAATATCAAATATGTTGTTATTACTGATGTTAGCAAGGAGATTATTTGGCTAAAGAGTTTCATGACAAAATTGGGTAAGGGACAGGAGTGGAAGACTCTACAGTGACAGTATGAGTGCAATTCATCTTACTAAGAACGTTGCTTTCATGTCATGATGAAACACATTCAGGGGAGGTATCATTTTATTCGCTCTTTTCTTGAAGATGGCAGTTGTTCCTGGAGAAGAAACACAGCTCAGAATCCTGCAGATATGTTGATGAAGGTGGTAACGGTAGTAAATTGAAGCTACGCTTGGCTTCAGTTGAGTTTCATGAAGGTTGAGAATGGGATTGAGCCACACCACGGTACGTGATTATGAAAGTGATTCAGATGGAGTACAAGTACAGAGGACTGGTGATGGGTGCTATTGTCTCTAAGTGGGAGATTGTTTTGTAAATGGAGCCGAAGCACCTCAAGATTCCTGCCCCTAAGCGATGGGTTTGGGTGCTGACAGAGAGGGGAGCGCATTTGCGCCCCCTTTGGGCTCTCAAGCTCCCATATTTTTAGCGCAAACAAAGGAGTTGACGCTTAAGTGCCAGCCTTGGGCGCTCAAGCGCCCGTTTGCTGAGCACGATCCCAAGAGCTTGGCGCTTAGGCGCCAAATCTGTGCGCTAAGTGTCCGGTGCAGTTACTCTGCTTTCTGGGCACTAGCTGAAGGGAGAAGCATGTATGAACAACCATTTGATGTTTCCATGAAGTTCATTAGCCATGAAATGACCATAGAGTTCTTTGCTTGCCAAGCTCCATAAGTCGGGTCAGTCTTTGGAGGTTCATAGATCATGCCTGTGAGGTGACCAAATTTTCCGCATCACTTGACGAACAAATACACCGCTTGAGACCATTGCAAAAAGTTGATTAGTTTATGAGTCGTAAATGTCATGTTGATTTATGATCCTCCGGTCTGTCGAGGGACTGAGGTCGATGATGATCCTCTAGTGATCTCATACACACTGTCAGTAAGAGGTTCGATGGTGGAGGAATCTGCCATACTTCCAACAGAGCCAAAGGTAATGTGAAGTTACTGAGACATAGAAATGCGGGTACGAGGGAAATTCAGTAGCTAAAGAATATCAAGCTGCAGAGAAAGAACAACCGAGTAAAAGATTGTGCAGAGAGGCCTCATGACATAGAAATAGGAATCCGATTGAAATTCCTGTACATAAAGACATGAATCTGATTAAAATTCTTGTAGGGAGGCGTCACGAGCTGGCAGGAATCAGCGGAATGGCTCGAGGAAACAGCGACAGGAATCAACGACAGGAATCAGCGGCAAAGGAAAAAACAGCTGTAGGAATTAGTGGCAAAGGAAAAAACAGCGGTAGAAGAAAACAACGGGAATCAACGACTGTAAGGAGGAATTAACGACAATCAGCGGCTGTAAGGGACCTACTGGAATCAGCGGCTGAGGAAGAAGATTGGAGGAATCAGCCGAGTAAAAGATTGTGCAGGGAGGCCTCATGACATAGAAACAAAAATCCGATTGAAATTCCTGTACATAAAGACATGAATCTGATTAAAATTCTTGTAGGGAGGCGTCACGAGCTGGCAGGAATCAGCGGAATGGCTCGAGGAAACAACGACAGGAATCAGCGGCAAAGGAAAAAACAGCTGTAGGAATTAGTGGCAAAGGAAAAAACAGCGGTAGAAGAAAACAACGGGAATCAACGACTGTAAGGAGGAATTAACGACAATCAGCGGCTGGAAGGGACCTACTGGAATCAGCGGCTGAGGAAGAAGATTGGAGGAATCAGCGGGAGAGGACAAACAATATATTTTTGCGGCTGCAAGGTGGAATCTTCTAGGGTTTGAGCCATGGCTCTAATACCATGTTGAATTGGTGGTCAAGGTAGCATATTTCATTATACAAAGAGGGGTATTTAAACCCAATTACAATGGACTCAAATAAAGAAAGAAATAAAAATACAATCAAATAAATAAAAATAAAATAAAGCTCAAAAGGAAACTACATAATGCAGAATAAGGGGAATTAATAAATAATAACAGCTGTGGAAAGCCAATAAACCTAATAAATCTAATTCTCTTTCTAATTTTCAATCATGTGTGTGAATTGGATGTCTATTTCCTTCAAGGGGGTACGAGTGTAATTACTTAATTATGAGAAAAGTCGTCTCCTTGACTCAACACAAGGCATGGTTT
>NW_018165496.1:446749-453536 GCF_001263595.1 Phalaenopsis equestris
CTTCTGTTTCTCAACTTTTGGTACAACTGAAATTCAATTCTTGAAAATTAAATTACAAGTACTCACTGATTTTATAACGTAGAGAATTCTTGGTTAACTTGTAATTATTTTGATAATTTGTTAAAATTTGGGTTCTGATTCTAGAACGATTGCTTACATACAAAGAAAACAATCTGAATTAATGGGTGGAGTGTGATCTGTATATTTTCATATTCCTCTGGAACTCATATTAGTTGAATGAAAATACTTTAACCCTGTACCAGCATCACAGTGACAGCTGGGACATTAGCAAAATAAGACTCGAGGGCTAATTTTATAGACTATCGTTGCCTTCAATTCAACCAAATAGGCAAAACATATTTTATCTAAACATCAAGTAAATGAAAAAAAAAATAAGCAACCAGTTAATTTGATGTCAAATTACCATGTTTTATTGAAGGAAAACAGCTGTGGAAAGCCAATAAACCTAATAAATCTAATTCTCTTTCTAATTTTCAATCATGTGTGTGAATTGGATGTCTATTTCCTTCAAGGGGGTACGAGTGTAATTACTTAATTATGAGAAAAGTCGTCTCCTTGACTCAACACAAGGCATGGTTTTCGCTTCTTTTTTTTTTAGTGTTTTTTTTTTTGTTCGTATTTCATCTAACATAACTTGATAATGGCTTGCTAGTGCTCTTGATTTCTTCAACTTTTGGTACAACTGAAATTCAATTCTTGAAAATTAAATTACAAGTACTCACTGATTTTATAACGTAGAAAATTCTTGGTTAACTTGTAATTATTTTAATAATTTGTTAAAATTTGGGTTCTGATTCTAGAACGATTGCTTACATACAAAGAAAACAATCTGAATTAATGGGTGGAGTGTGATCTGTATATTTTCATATTCCTCTGGAACTCATATTAGTTGAATGAAAATACTTTAACCCTGTACCAGCATCACAGTGACAGCTGGGACATTAGCAAAATAAGACTCGAGGGCTAATTTTATAGACTATCGTTGCCTTCAATTCAACCAAATAGGCAAAACATATTTTATCTAAACATCAAGTAAATGAAAAAAAAAATAAGCAACCAGTTAATTTGATGTCAAATTACCATGTTTTATTGAAGGAAAAGCTCATGAAACAATTTAGCCTTAGACGAGTTACTAAAATAAAAAATGAAAGAAATGAATTACCAGTTAAAAAATTTCATTCCCCTAATCGCAACCTCTTCATTTGGCTCTCTTACATTAGGTTCCCATAAAATATCTTCATTACTTTCGATCTGAGTAAAATCTCATCGTTATAAACAAGTACCACAAACATTGTGACGTTTAATCTAGAGTGCATATAGAGCATTTACCAATGAAAAATCAATTGCAGGGAAAAGTGTCTGATATTCCCTTATGGTTCTCCTTTTATCACATGGGTGAACTCCCTGCAGATCAAGGGCAGTAAAATTAATGCAAATAGAGGAAAAAAATTTAGGCATAGCAAGAAACCAAAAACATGGAATATTAATACCACATTGCAATTTTCACTTGGATGCAATAGAAATAATTGAGAAAAATGCCAAAATGGTCGCTTGACTTTTTTTGGGGTCGTTTTAGTCTCAAAAACTATACAAGTGTCAATTTAGGAAGGACTATTTCATCCCAAATAAAAAAGATTATCAACTAATTTGATAATTTTTTAGAATTTAAAATTAATATGGCCATATGTAGATCGTCAGGAGACTCCTTTAGCACTTAAAAATAATTTTTATATAAAAAGAATACAGTGGAACGATTCTAATGATGAGTTTTAATTTCAAGGAGTACACAACTCGTGGGGGATAGGAGAGAGAAAGAAAGGGTATGCAACTAGGGGTGTAAATCAAGTTTGAGCGAGCTCAATATTTGTCTGTGTTCAGCTTGGTCGAAATTTTTTTTGGCTCGTAAAAAGCTAATGTTGAAATGTCTTATGAATGGCGTATTCATGTTCCACTCAATTTGAGTTTGTTTGTTTTTTTGAGCTCATATTTAGCTCGAAATAATAATTTATTGAAATTTAATTTAATAAACAAAAATAATATAATTAAATTTCAAAATTTAATTTTTTTAAGACCCTTATAAGGGAGGAAAAATATCCAAAAATGCTTTTACAGCAACGTGAAGCCGAACATTTTCAAGCCATTGAGATCTATTTTTATACATTTAAAGAGCACTGATAATGCATTTCTTCCCGATGCGGGGCTGTCAGAATTTTAGGAATTTATTTTTTTGGTATCTTCTATTTTTATTATTTTCTATTTTTATTAGTTTCTATTTTTAGAATTATCAATTGTTGGTAATTTCCATTTCTTTTTTCTAGCATGAGGATTTTGAGGCTTTCTTAATGTGGTTGCTTTCTCGTGTTATTTATCTTGTAATAAAGTTTTAAGAAATTGAAGAGGAATAATTATTTTTCCTTTTCCCAAACTTACACGTTATTGAAGCCATATTTATGTTGTCTACAATAGAGGAGTTGACAACAATTTTCTTGCGACCGGAGCTTCGGCTTTCTCCCGCTCATGATCATAATGATGCTTGTGAAGCGATAGGCCGCCTAAGATGACGCTCATGACCCGTCGCTTACGACGCAGAACTCTCGAAGACACCTCGAAGGCACGATCGAAACAGGAACTCTCTGAGGCTACTTTAGTCTTTCCCATTGCAGTCGAACGATTGATCTACGCTATCTTTGACATATCTAGTGACTGCTTTGAATCTGAATCTCCTATCTTTGTCTCTACATACGAGTCACAGACTTTGCACGATTCTAATGCTCCATTCAAACAGAGCACAAAACAACGATCAAGTTCAGTAGAACGCCTAAACACTATTTGATTTTATAGGATCATTTCTTCTGCAAATTGGTTTTCCCTTCGGTTAAGGATTCTTCTTAGCCAACTTATCTACTACAGCTTTAAGAGCCAAAATAACTCACAACCAAAATCGACTCGAGTTTATGTCTCCTCCCCTTCCCTCTCTCTTCTCTCCACCCTCCGTAATAATTTATAGTGATGATGGTCGTGCTGAATTCAAAACTCAATCGAATCGATCTTTGTTTAAAAACTAAGCCCTTAAATATAAGAGTTTTAAGCAAAATCTTTGATGATGGTTGTACTAAAAGATAATCTTAACTTAAAAGCTTTTATTTTCAAATTTCAATGAAAATCATTTAAATTTTAAATTCAAATATTTGGTTGAAATTTTATCAATTAAAGACTAAGAGCAAAATCTCATCCACCCTCCACAATAATTTGTGCGTGGCAAATTTGACGTTAACAGAAGCTCATAATGAGCAAATATAATATCAAATATACGACTACATTCACAATCAAAACAATCCCATGATAATAAAGACGAGGCCTAAGTCTCTATCGACGTGATTTGGTCATAGCCTCCATAAATGAAGTGGTTATAACCAGAGTCCTTCAACTAGTTGGTTTGACCAATAAGCTTCACTATATTACGGTCACGATCGTAGTTATATTCCCTAATAATTTTCTGCTCTTTTGAGTAGTGAATTAAAGGGTATACCCGATAGAACACAAAGTACCCTAGAAGCTAGGATCGACTTAAAATTATCCCCTTAGACAATATCCACCCCCGATCAACATAATCTTGTTGGACAAAACAACATATAGTTGTTGACCGGGATTCTTATGTTAGGTTAGGTAGACTACCTCCCATAACTAAATAAAATAAAGTCAATAACAACCAAGGACAACAAAACTATGTGATATTGATCAGGTTCATCATCATTCCATCCCAACATGCACTCTAAGCTCAAAGTAATAAATTTCTATAATTTAAACTTAAATTACAATTATTATATGTTGAGCAATCAACTCTCTAATGATTATCCTTTATAAAAAATGCTCTTATTATCGAGAGGGGTACTTAACTACAAGAGCTTGCAATAATCGGAAACCTCAAACACCAAATCTTAAAATCCTCGCAAAATGAAAGTGAAATCTATGGGTAGTGCCTTATCTACTGTTTCATCAGCCTTCTAAATATTTGACCCATAATTTTATGACACAGAACTTCACATAAAATTCCCTCATTCATATTCAAGGGAGGTCAGACTGAATTTTTTAGGCTCTCAACCACAATGCTTAAAGATACCTTAACCACGGTGCTATTGGGATGGCTTGTGGTTCTCTCAGTCACATGTGACATTGTGACAATGAATTGAAGCTTTCAGATTCAAGGCCAAGTGCCAGCACTGAAGAGAAAAACAGGAATCCATAAGAGGTCAGCCCAAATCTACATGCTACTTAATACCATAAAATTTCAAAGCCTCGGAATCTCTAGAAGTATTGATTCAAATACATAGAAGAGGTACAGGATTCACACTACCCTATGAGGGAAAAAACAGACAGCGCCTAAGCTAACGGGAACAATGAGTTGGGTTAAGGTCACCAACAAATTAGAAGCGTCAAATGAAATGTAAAAAATCATAGTTAACATAGATAATATTCAGGCATGTATGAATCCAGCACAAACAGTGGCATATTCCTCAATTTATTGAGATGCAAATAATAGTATACCCCACATATTCTTCATCAATAAGAAAGACTTTCTCTTTTTCTCTCTCTCTCCTCAAAGAAAAATATAATTTTAAAACAGGCGAGTCTCATGTTCCTTAAATAATGAGCCCCTAGTGGTATACCGAGCTCCCTGGTGGTCAGAATATGATTTCTAAGTTCCAAGAAAATTCAGCGAGGAAGGTTGGATGAAGCTGCGCTCACTAGAAGAGACATGGTCCACGGACTAGAATAAGCTTCGAGAAATATGGAGTGATCTTTAGACTGATGCCTCAAATTCTATAAAGTTGAACGTGGGGGGCTAAGGGTAGTCTTTTACAATTTGATCCGATCACCAAAAAGCTCATCCCGCCATCATAGATTATTGAAGGAAAATGTGACTCGCATGCTCTAAGCACACACCCTCCCACATATTATTACCTAGTTATAGTTTTTCAGAGTTCAACAGGTTAAGAAACAGTTGAACTGCTAAAAGGCCAGCTAATTCAATTCCTTTTTTTCAAAAACAATGAATAATGAAGGCAAATCAAATAAAATTAAAGTGAAGAGTAGAGCAATAAAGCCAATGAAAATATGAAGATTAAACAATTTATTCCCTTTTTATCCTGATCAAGGACATCAAAATGGAGAGACGAAGCCGACCACTATGAGATGCACAAGCAAATGCATAATGATCTAGTTCTGGAAAGTTAGCCATGGATAAAAATAAAAGAAATTTATGGGATTACAAATCACTTCTATAAAAACGTACGAATTTAAGGAGTGGTGATTAGAAAGGGTGAAGAAAAAACTATAAAGAGCTATTACAAAACTCACAATTCCTATGCATTTACATATCTAACACCTAAACTTTGATTTTTACATTTGTACCACCCCAATATTACATATCATATAAAAAACAACACCATTTTACCTTTAAAAAAGTGAAAAACACCTTTTCATACATACCTAAGGTGTTAAGTGGTTAAAAAATTGAAGTTTAGGTGTTAGATATGTAGATACATAGGAATTGAGTGGTATGTATGTAAATCTTTCTAATATAATTACTAGCAAAAATTTGTGATTAACCATGAATATGGATGTTGCTCAAAATATTCATGGTAGCCTTGAATATTGGAGGTGAACAAAGAACTGTTTTGACAACCTTAGCACGCAGCCGTAAGACGTAAAGGGTTAGGGCGAGATTTAAATCTTGATATTTATATTAAAATATCATTTAAATATAATTTAATATATTTTTATTCTATTTTTTAATTAATAATTTTAATTGATTATAAAACTTTGTAGGCTTGTAGTCAATTAATTTTTTTTAAAATACTACTCATCGATTATTATATATATATAATTTAATTGTTTCTAGCTAAAATGAGCCAACCACGAACAAACAAATCTTTGTTCGGCTCGTTTACATATCGAATACACTATCAAATACAAAAAAAAATTGTTCGTGTTCGGCTTGTTAACTTAACAAACAAATCGAATACAAGCTTCTTAACGAGTCAAACATGAGTTGTTCGCGAACAACTAGCCATTGCCCTACATGCATAGATAAGGTGGCATGGATGTAAAAATTGAAGTTTAGGTTTTAGATATGTAAATACATAAGAATTGGGCGGCATGGATGTTAGACATGTAAATCATCTAATTAAAAAATATGAAGACATACCAAGTGTTCCCTGCATGCCTCAACTGCTACAAAAGGCGGACTATCCAAACTTGAAATAGCTGGGCGACCACTATTGCCGGCATTTTCAACCATTAAGGGCCTCCCTTTGACTCCATCCACCAACGCTTCACCTCCAAAGACTCCAACAGCAGTTTGCATGGTTCTGTGACAATTAGGAAATCAGAAGAAGCATAGTTTTCAATTAAGATGGATTATTGATGTTAACTAGTTCATAAAAACTAGTAGAACAAAGGTCTTGTTCATCTAGAAATTTGAATCAATAAATAAAAAAAAGTTACTTCCCTATGGCTCACACCAATACTGAAAGCAAGTATTTTAGAAACAAATGCCAGCTCACTCATGTGAACATATTTCTCATATCAGAAACACCGCCAAAACCATGAAATTTGACATAAGAATGACGCGCAAAACATCTATAGAACTGGAACTAGTTGTGTAAGTGAGCGAAGACAACTAGGGCTCGGCTCAATAAGTGGCTAATGAGCTGAGTTTGATGAGCTAGCAACCCAAGCTTAAGCCAACCCCGACTCGATTTGT